>NW_027521048.1:84108-137488 GCF_052094955.1 Ictidomys tridecemlineatus
AAACCTGAAAATGAAAACGGTTACTGCAAACGAACGGTTTAACCTAGAGGAACGAAATTTGGTGAGCCAAGTGTTTTTGGTGTACTGATCATTACCTGAAAGAATCATCAAGATTGGGTGAAGAAATGTTTGCTGAGATTTCAGGCACCTCATATTTTTTTGGAAGCTTGCCAACCCCTTTCCATGAAAGTGATTTTCGCCAGTCTCTGCTTAGGGCTACATCAACAGCAAACAAACCATAGAGATAGAACTTGAAACTGCTTTATTGTGTCAAGTTTCAAAGAGCTAGCACAAACCGTGTTTGATTTAGAGTTCCAAATACATGTATCCCTATAGGAGAAAACAGAGTGAAACCTACAAATGAAAACGGTTACTGCAAACGAACGGTTTAACTTAGAAGAACTAAATTTGGTGAGCCAAGTGGTTTTGGTGTACTGATCATTACCTGAAAGAATCATCACGATTGGGTGAAAAAATGTTTGCTGAGATGTCAGGCAACTCGTAGTTTTTTGGAAGCTTGGCAACCCCTTTCCATGAAAGTGATTTTCGCCAGTCTCTGCTTAGGGCTACATCAACAGCAAACAACCCATAGAGATAGAACTTGAAACTGCTTTCTTGTGTCAAGTTTCAAAGAGCTAGCACAAACCGTGTTTGATTTAGAGTTCCAAATACATGTATCCCTATAGGAGAAAACAGAGTGAAACCTGAAAATGAAAACGGTTACTGCAAACGAACGGTTTAACCTAGAGGAACGAAATTTGGTGAGCCAAGTGTTTTTGGTGTACTGATCATTACCTGAAAGAATAATCAAGATTGGGTGAAGAAATGTTTGCTGAGATTTCAGGCACCTCATATTTTTTTGGAAGCTTGCCAACCCCTTTCCATGAAAGTGATTTTCGCCAGTCTCTGCTTAGGGCAACATCAACAGCAAACAAACCATAGAGATAGAACTTGAAACTGCTTTATTGTGTCAAGTTTCAAAGAGCTAGCACAAACCGTGTTTGATTTAGAGTTCCAAATACATGTATCCCTATAGGAGAAAACAGAGTGAAAGCTACAAATGAAAACGGTTACTGCAAACGAACGGTTTAACTTAGAAGAACGAAATTTGGTGAGCCAAGTGGTTTTGGTGTACTGATCATTACCTGAAAGAATCATCACGATTGGGTGAAAAAATGTTTGCTGAGATGTCAGGGAACACGTAGTTTTTTGGAAGCTTGGCAACCCCTTTCCATGAAAGTGATTTTCGCCAGTCTCTGCTTAGGGCTACATCAACAGCAAACAACCCATAGAGATAGAACTTGAAACTGCTTTCTTGTGTCAAGTTTCAAAGAGCTAGCACAAACCGTGTTTGATTTAGAGTTCCAAATACATGTATCCCTATAGGAGAAAACAGAGTGAAACCTAAAAATGAAAACGGTTACTGCAAACGAATGGTTTAACCTAGAAGAACGAAATTTGGTGAGCCAAGCTGTGTTGGTGTACTGATCATTACCTGAAAGAATCATCACGATTGGGTGAAAAAATGTTTGCTGAGATGTCAGGCAACTCGTAGTTTTTTGGAAGCTTGGCAACCCCTTTCCATGAAAGTGATTTTCGCCAGTCTCTGCTTAGGGCTACATCAACAGCAAACAACCCATAGAGATAGAACTTGAAACTGCTTTCTTGTGTCAAGTTTCAAAGAGCTAGCACAAACCGTGTTTGATTTAGAGTTCCAAATACATGTATCCCTATAGGAGAAAACAGAGTGAAACCTGAAAATGAAAACGGTTACTGCAAACGAACGGTTTAACCTAGAGGAACGAAATTTGGTGAGCCAAGTGTTTTTGGTGTACTGATCATTACCTGAAAGAATCATCAAGATTGGGTGAAGAAATGTTTGCTGAGATTTCAGGTACCTCATATTTTTTTGGAAGCTTGCCAACCCCTTTCCATGAAAGTGATTTTCGCCAGTCTCTGCTTAGGGCTACATCAACAGCAAACAAACCATAGAGATAGAACTTGAAACTGCTTTATTGTGTCAAGTTTCAAAGAGCTAGCACAAACCGTGTTTGATTTAGAGTTCCAAATACATGTATCCCTATAGGAGAAAACAGAGTGAAAGCTACAAATGAAAACGGTTACTGCAAACGAACCTTTTAACTTAGAAGAACGAAATTTGGTGAGCCAAGTGGTTTTGGTGTACTGATCATTACCTGAAAGAATCATCACGATTGGGTGAAAAAATGTTTGCTGAGATGTCAGGCAACTCGTAGTTTTTTGGAAGCTTGGCAACCCCTTTCCATGAAAGTGATTTTCGCCAGTCTCTGCTTAGGGCTACATCAACAGCAAACAACCCATAGAGATAGAACTTGAAACTGCTTTCTTGTGTCAAGTTTCAAAGAGCTAGCACAAACCGTGTTTGATTTATAGTTCCAAATACATGTATCCCTAGAGGAGAAAACAGAGTGAAACCTAAAAATGAAAACGGTTACTGCAAACGAATGGTTTAACCTAGAAGAACGAAATTTGGTGAGCCAAGCTGTGTTGGTGTACTGATCATTACCTGAAAGAATCATCAAGATTGGGTGAAAAAATGTTTGCTGAGATTTCAGGCAACTCATAGTTTTTTTGTAAGCTTGGCAACCCCTTTCCATTAAAGTGATTTTCGCCAGTCTCTGCTTAGGGCTACATCAAAAGCAAACAAACCATAGAGAGAGAACTTGAAACTGCTTTCTTGTGTCAAGTTTCAAAGAGCTAGCACAAACCGTGTTTGATTTAGAGTTCCAAATACATGTATCCCTGTAGGAGAAAACAGAGTGAAACCCAAAAAAGGAAACAGTTACTGCAAACGAACGGTTTAACCTAGAAGAACGAAATTTGGTGAGCCAAGTGGTTTTGGTGTACTGATCATTACCTGAAAGAATGATCAAGATTGGGTGAAAAAATGTTTGCTGAGATTTCAGGCAACTCGTAGTTTTTTGGAAGCTTGGTAACCCCTTTCCATGAAAGTGATTTTCGCCAGTCTCTGCTTAGGGCTACATCAACAGCAAACAAACCATAGAGACAGAACTTGAAACTGCATTCTTGTGTCAAGTTTCAAAGAGCTAGCACAAACCGTGTTTGATTTAGAGTTCCAAATACATGTATCCCTATAGGAGAAAACAGAGTGAAACCTAAAGATGAAAACTGTTACTGCAAACGAATGGTTTAACCTAGAAGAACGAAATTTGGTGAGCCACGTGGTTTTGGTGTACTGATCATTACCTGAAAGAATCATCAAGAATGGGTGAAAAAATGTTTGCTGAGATTTCAGGCAACTGGTAGTTTTGGGGAAGCTTGGCAATCCCTTTCCATTAAAGTGATTTTCGCCAGTCTCTGCTTAGGGCTACATCAACATCAAACAAACCATAGAGATAGATCTTGAAACTGCTTTTTTGTGTCAAGTTTCAAAGAGCTAGCACAAACCGTGTTTGATTTAGAGTTCCAATTACATGTATTTCTATAGGAGAAAACAGAGTGAAACTTTAAAATGAAAACTGTTACTGCAAACGAACGGTCTAAACTAGAAGAACGAAATTTAGTAAGCCAAGTGGTTTTGGTGTACTGATCATTACCTGAAAGAATCATCAAAATTGGGTGAAAAAATGTTTGCTGAGATTTCAGGCAACTCGTATTTTTTTGGAAGCTTGGCAACCCCTTTCCATGAAAGTGATTTTCGCCAGTCTCTGCTTCGGAATACATCAATAGCAAACAAACCATAGAGATAGAACTTGAAACTGCTTTCTTGTGTCATGTTTCAAAGAGCTAGCACAAACCGTGTTTGATTTAGAGTTCCAAATACATGTATTTCTATAGGAGAAAACAGAGTGAAACCTAAAAATCCAAACGGTTACTGGAAACGAACGGTTTAACTTAGAAGAACAAAATTTGGTGAGCCAAGTGGTTTTGGTGTACTGATCATTACCTGAAAGAATCATCAAGATTGGGTGAAAAATGATTGCTGAGATGTCAGGCAACTCGTAGTTTTTTGGAATCTTGGCAACCCCTTTCCATGAAAGTGATTTTCGCCAGTCTCTTCTTAGGGCTACATCAACAGCAAACAAACCATAGAGATAGAACTTGAAACTGCTTTCTTGTGTCAAGTTTCAAAGAGCTAGCACAAACCTTGTTTGATTTAGAGTTCCAAATACATGTATCCCTAAGGAGAAAACAGAGTGAAACCTAAAAATGAAAACGGTTACTGCAAACCAATGGTTTAACATAGAAGAACGAAATTTGGTGAGCCAAGTGGTTTTGGTGTACTGATCATTACCTGAAAGAAGCATGAAGAATGGGTGAAAAAATGCTTGCTGAGATTTCAGGCAACTTCTAGTTTTTTGGAAGCTTGGCAACCCCTTTCCATGAAAGTGATTGTCGCCAGTCTCTGCTTAGGGCTACATCAAGAGCAAACAAACCATAGAGATAGAACTTGAAACTGCTTTCTTGTGTCAAGTTTCAAAGAGCTAGCACAAACCGTGTTTGATTTAGAGTTCCAAATACATGTATCCCTGTAGGAGAAAACAAAGTGAAACCTAAAAATGAAAACGGTTACTGCAAACGAACGGTTTAAACTAGAAGAACGAAATTTCGTTAACCAAGTGGTTTTGGTGTACTGATCATTACCTCAAAGAATCATCAAGATTGGGTGAAAAAATGTTTGCTTAGATTTCAGGCAACTCATAGTTTTTTGGAAGTTTGGCAACCCCTTTCCATGAAAGTGATTTTCGCCAGTCTCTGCTTACGGCTACATCAACAGCAAACAAACCATAGAGATAGAACTTGAAACTTCTTTCTTGTGTCAAGTTTCAAAGAGCTAGCACAAACCGTGTTTGATTTAGAGTTCCAAATACATGTATCCCTATAGGAGAAAACAGAGTGAAACCTAAAAATGAAAACGGTTACTGCAAACCAATGATTTAACATAGAAGAGCGAAATTTGGTGAGGCAAGTGGTTTTCGTGTACTGATCATTACCTGAAAGAATCATCAAGATTGGGTGAAATAAAGTTTGCTGAGATTTCAGGCAACTTGTAGATATTTTGAAGCTTGGCAACCCCTTTCCTTGAAAGTGATTTTCGTCAGTCTATGCTTACGGCTACATCAACAGCAAACAAACCATAATGATAGAACTTGAATCTGCTTTCTTTTGTCAAGTTTCAAAGAGCTAGCACAAACCCTGTTTGATTTAGAGTTCCAAATACATGTATCCCTATAGGAGAAAACAGACTGAAACCTAAAAATGAAAACGGTTAGTGCAAACCAATGGTTTTACATAGAAGAACGAAACTTGGTGAGCCAAGTGGTTTTGGTGTACTGATCATTACCTGAAAGAATCATCAAGATTGGGTGAAAAAATGTTTGCTGAGATTTCAGGCAACTCGTAGTTTTTTGGAAGCTTGGCAACCCCTTTCCATGAAAGTGATTGTCGCCAGTCTATGCTTAGGGCTACATCAAGAGCAAACAAACCATAGAGATAGAACTTGAAACTGCTTTCTTGTGTCAAGTTTCAAAGAGCTAGCACAAACCGTGTTTGATTTAGAGTTCCAAATACATGTATCCCTATAGGAGAAAACAAAGTGAAACCTAAAAATGAAAACGGTTACTGCAAACGAACGGTTTAAACTAGAAGAACGAAATTTGGTGAGGCAAGTGGTTTTGGTGTACTGATCATTACCTGAAAGAATCATCAAGATTGGGTGAAAAAATGTTTGCTTAGACTTCAGGCAACTCGTAGTTTTTTGGAAGTTTGGCAACCCCTTTCCATGAAAGTGATTTTCGCCAGTCTTTGCTTACGGCTACATCAACAGCAAACAAACCATAGAGATAGAACTTGAAACTTCTTTCTTGTGTCAAGTTTCAAAGAGCTAGTACAAACCGTGTTTGATTTAGAGTTCCAAATACATGTATCCCTATAGGAGAAAACAGAGTGAAACCTAAAAATGAAAACGGTTACTGCAAACCAATGATTTAACATAGAAGAACGAAATTTGGTGAGCCAAGTGGTTTTCGTGTACTGATCATTACCTGAAAGAATCATCAAGATTGGGTGAAAAAATGTTTGCTGAGATTTCAGGCAACTTGTATTTTTTTTGAAGCTTGGCAACCCCTTTCCTTGAAAGTGATTGTCGCCAGTCTATGCTTAGGGCTACATCAACAGCAAACAAATCATAGAGATAGAACTTGAAACTGCTTTTTTGTGTCAAGTTTCAAAGAGCTAGCACAAACCGTGTTTGATTTAGAGTTCCAAATACATGTATCCCTATAGGAGAAAACAGAGTGAAACCTAAAAATGAAAACGGTTACTGCAAACGAACGGTTTAACCTAGAAGAACGAAATTTGGTGAGCCAAGTGGTTTTGGTGTACTGATCATACCTGAAAGAATCATCAAGATTGGGTGAAAAAATGTTTGTTGAGTCTTCAGGCAACTCGTAGTTTTTTGGAAGCTTGGCAACCCCTTTCCATGAAAGTGATTTTCGCCAGTCTCTGCTTAGGGCTACATCAACAGCAAACAAACCATAATGATAGAACTTGAAACTGCTTTCTTGTGTCAAGTTTCAAAGAGCTAGCACAAACCTTGTTTGATTTAGAGTTCCCAATACATGTATCAGTACGGAGAAAACATAGTGAAACCTAAAAATGAAAACGGTTACTGCAAACCAATGGTTTAACATAGAAGAACGAAATTTGGTGAGCCAAGTGGTTTTGGTGTACTGATCATTACCTGAAAGAAGCATGAAGAATGGGTGAAAAAATGCTTGCTGAGATTTCAGGCAACTCGTAGTTTTTTGGAAGCGTGGCAACCCCTTTCCATGAAAGTGATTGTCGCCAGTCTCTGCTTAGGGCTACATCAACAACAAACAAACCATAGGGATAGAACTTGAAACTGCTTTCTTGTGTCAAGTTTCAAAGAGCTAGCACACACCGTGTTTGATTTAGAGTTCCAAATACATGTATCCCTATAGGAGAAAACAGAGTGAAACCTAAAAATGAAAACGGTTACTGCAAACCAATGATTTAACGTAGAAGAACGAAATTTGGTGAGCCAAGTGGTTTTGGTGTACTGATCATTACCTGAAAGAATCATCAAGATTGGGTGAAAAAATGTTTGCTGAGATTTCAGGCAACTTGTAGTTTTTTTGAAGCTTGGCAACCCCTTTCCTTGAAAGTGATTGTCGCCAGTCTATGCTTAGGGCTACATCAACAGCAAACAATCCATAGAGATACAACTTGAAACTGATTTTTTGTGTCAAGTTTCAAAGAGCTAGCACAAACCGTGTTTGATTTAGAGTTCCAAATACATGTATCCCTATAGGAGAAAACAGAGTGAAAAGTAAAAATGAAAACGGTTACTGCAAACGAACGTTTTAACCTAGAAGAACGAAATTTGGTGAGCCAAGTGGTTTTGGTGTACTGATCATTACCTGAAAGAATCATCAAGATTGGGTGAAAAAATGTTTGCTGATATTTCAGGCAACTCGTAGTTTTTTGGAAGCGTGGCAACCCTTTTCCATGAAAGTGATTTTCGCCAGTCTCTGCTTAGGGCTACATCAACAGCAAACAAACCATAGAGATAGAACTTGAAACTGCTTTATTGTGTCAAGTTTCAAAAGGCTAGCACAAACCATGTTTGATTTAGAGTTCCAAATGCATGTATCCCTATTGGAGAAAACAGAGTGAAACCTAAAAATGAAAACGGTTACTGCAAACCAATGGTTTTACATAGAAGAACGAAACTTGGTGAGCCAAGTGGTTTTGGTGTACTGATCATTACCTGAAAGAATCATCAAGATTGGGTGAAAAAATGTTTGCTGAGATTTCAGGCAACTCGTAGTTTTTTGGAAGCTTGGCAACCCCTTTCCATGAAAGTGATTGTCGCCAGTCTATGCTTAGGGCTACATCAAGAGCAAACAAACCATAGAGATAGAACTTGAAACTGCTTTCTTGTGTCAAGTTTCAAAGAGCTAGCACAAACCGTGTTTGATTTAGAGTTCCAAATACATGTATCCCTATAGGAGAAAACAAAGTGAAACCTAAAAATGAAAACGGTTACTGCAAACGAACGGTTTAAACTAGAAGAACGAAATTTGGTGAGGCAAGTGGTTTTGGTGTACTGATCATTACCTGAAAGAATCATCAAGATTGGGTGAAAAAATGTTTGCTTAGATTTCAGGCAACTCGTAGTTTTTTGGAAGTTTGGCAACCCCTTTCCATGAAAGTGATTTTCGCCAGTCTTTGCTTACGGCTACATCAACAGCAAACAAACCATAGAGAAAGAACTTGAAACTTCTTTCTTGTGTCAAGTTTCAAAGAGCTAGTACAAACCGTGTTTGATTTAGAGTTCCAAATACATGTATCCCTATAGGAGAAAACAGAGTGAAACCTAAAAATGAAAACGGTTACTGCAAACCAATGATTTAACATAGAAGAACGAAATTTGGTGAGCCAAGTGGTTTTCGTGTACTGATCATTACCTGAAAGAATCATCAAGATTGGGTGAAAAAATGTTTGCTGAGATTTCAGGCAACTTGTATTTTTTTTGAAGCTTGGCAACCCCTTTCCTTGAAAGTGATTGTCGCCAGTCTATGCTTAGGGCTACATCAACAGCAAACAAATCATAGAGATAGAACTTGAAACTGCTTTTTTGTGTCAAGTTTCAAAGAGCTAGCACAAACCGTGTTTGATTTAGAGTTCCAAATACATGTATCCCTATAGGAGAAAACAGAGTGAAACGTAAAAATGAAAACGGTTACTGCAAACGAACGGTTTAACCTAGAAGAACGAAATTTGGTGAGCCAAGTGGTTTTGGTGTACTGATCATACCTGAAAGAATCATCAAGATTGGGTGAAAAAATGTTTGTTGAGTCTTCAGGCAACTCGTAGTTTTTTGGAAGCTTGGCAACCCCTTTCCATGAAAGTGATTTTCGCCAGTCTCTGCTTAGGCCTACATCAACAGCAAACAAACCATAATGATAGAACTTGAAACTGCTTTCTTGTGTCAAGTTTCAAAGAGCTAGCACAAACCTTGTTTGATTTAGAGTTCCCAATACATGTATCAGTACGGAGAAAACATAGTGAAACCTAAAAATGAAAACGGTTACTGCAAACCAATGGTTTAACATAGAAGAACGAAATTTGGTGAGCCAAGTGGTTTTGGTGTACTGATCATTACCTGAAAGAAGCATGAAGAATGGGTGAAAAAATGCTTGCTGAGATTTCAGGCAACTCGTAGTTTTTTGGAAGCTTGGCAACCCCTTTCCATGAAAGTGATTTTCGCCAGTCTCTGCTTAGGGCTACATCAACAACAAACAAACCATAGGGATAGAACTTGAAACTGCTTTCTTGTGTCAAGTTTCAAAGAGCTAGCACACACCGTGTTTGATTTAGAGTTCCAAATACATGTATCCCTATAGGAGAAAACAGAGTGAAACCTAAAAATGAAAACGGTTACTGCAAACCAATGATTTAACGTAGAAGAACGAAATTTGGTGAGCCAAGTGGTTTTGGTGTACTGATCATTACCTGAAAGAATCATCAAGATTGGGTGAAAAAATGTTTGCTGATATTTCAGGCAACTCGTAGTTTTTTGGAAGCGTGGCAACCCTTTTCCATGAAAGTGATTTTCGCCAGTCTATGCTTAGGGCTACATCAACAGCAAACAAACCATAGAGATAGAACTTGAAACTGCTTTATTGTGTCAAGTTTCAAAAGGCTAGCACAAACCATGTTTGATTTAGAGTTCCAAATGCATGTATCCCTATTGGAGAAAAGAGAGTGAAACCTAAAAATGAAAACGGTTACTGCAAACGAACGGTTTAAACTAGAAGAACGAAATTTGGTGAGCCAAGTGGTTTTGGTGTACTGATCATTACCTGAAAGAATCATCAATATTGGGTGAAAAAATGTTTGGTGAGATTTCAGGCAACTCGTAGTTTTTTAGAAGCTTGGCAACCCCTTTCCATGAAAGTGATTTTCGCCAGTCTCTGCTTAGGGCTACATCAACAGCAAACAAACCATAGAGATAGAACATGAAACTGCTTTATTGTGTCAAGATTCAAAGAGCTAGCAAAAACCGTGTTTGATTTAGAGTGCCAAATACATGTATCCCTATAGAAGAAAACAGAGTGAAACCTAAAAATGAAAATGGTTACTGCAAACGAACGGTTAAACCTAGGAGAACGAAATATGGTGAGCTAAGTGGTTTTGGTGTACTGATCATTACCTGAAAGAATCATCAAGATTGGGTGAAAAAATGTTTGCTGAGATTTCAGGCAACTCGTAGTTTTTTGGAAGCTTGGCAACACCTTTCCATGAAAGTGATTTTCGCCAGTCTCTGCTTAGGGCTACATCAACAGGAAACAAACCATAGAGATAGAACATTAAACTGCTTTATTGTGTCAAGTTTCAAATACCTAGCACAAACCGTGTTTTATTTAGATTTCCAAATACATGTATCCCTATAGGAGAAAACCGAGTAAAACCTAAAAATGAAAACGATTACTGCAAACGAACGGTTTAACCTAGAAGAACGAAATTTGGTGAGCCAAGTGGTTTTTGTGTACTGATCATTACCTGAAAGAATCATCAAGATTGGGTCAAAAAATTTTGGCTGAGATTTCAGGCAATTCGTAGTTTTTTGGAAGCTTGGCAACCCCTTTCCATGAAAGTGATTTTCGCCAGTCTCTGCTTAGGGCTACATCAACAGCAAACAAACCATAGAGATAGATCTTGAAACAGCTTTCTTGTGTCAAGTTTCAAAGAGCTAGCACAAACCCTGTTTGATTTAGAGTTCCAAATACATGTATCCCTATAGGAGAAAACAGAGTGAAAGCTAAAAATGAAAACGGTTACTGCAAACGAACGGTTTAACCTAGAAGAACGAAATTTGGTGAGCCAATTGGTTTTGATGTACTGATCATTTCCTGAAAGAATCATCAAGATTGGGTGAAAAAATGTTGGCTGAGATTTCAGGCAACTCGTAGTTTTTTGGAAGCTTGGCAACCCCTTTCCATGAAAGAGATTTTCGCCAGTCTCTGCTTAGGGCTACATCAACAGCAAACAAACCATAGAGATAGAACTTGAAACTGCTTTATTTTGTCAAGTTTCAAAGAGCTATCATGAACCGTGTTTGATTTAGAGTTTCAAATACATGTATCCCTATAGGAGAAAACAGAGTGAAACCTAAAAATGAAAACGGTTACTGCAAACCAATGGTTTAACATAGAAGAACGAAATTTGGTGAGCCAAGTGGTTTTGGTGTACTGATCATTACCTGAAAGAATCATCAAGATTGGGTGAAGAAATGTTGGCTGAGATTTCAGGCAACTCGTAGTTTTTTGGAAGCTTGGCAACCTTTTTCCATTAAAGTGATTTTCGCCAGTCTCTGCTGAGGGCTACATCAACAGCAAACAAACCATAGAGATAGAACTTGAAACTGCTTACTCGTGTCAAGTTTCAAAGAGCTAGCACAAACAGTTTTTGATTTAGAGTTCCAAATACATGTATCCCTATAGGAGAAAACAGAGTGAAACCTAAAAATGAAAACGGTTACTGCAAACGAACGGTTTAACCTAGAAGAACGAAATTTGGTGAGCCAAGTGGTTTTGTTGTACTGATCATTACCTGAAAGAATCATCAAGATTGGGTGAAAAAATGTTTGCTGAGATTTCAGGCAACTCGTAGTTTTTTGAAAGCTTGGCAACCCCTTTCTATGAAAGTGATTTTCGCCAGTCTCTGCTTAGGGCTACATCAACACCAAACAAACCATAGTGATAGAACTTGAAACTGCTTTATTGTGTCAAGTTTCAAAGAGCTAGCAAAACCCGTGTTTGATTTAGAGTTCCAAATACATGTATCAATATAGGAGAAAACGGAGTGAAACCTAAAAATGAAAATTGTTACTGCAAACGAACGGTTTAACCAAGAAGAACGAAATTTGGTGAGCCAAGTGGTTTTGGTGTACTGATCATGACCTGAAAGAATCATCAAGATTGGGTCAAAAAATGTTTGCTGAGATTTCATGAAACTTGTAGTTTTTTGGAAGCTTGGCAACCCCTTTCCATGAAAGTGATTTTATCCAGTCTCTGCTTAGGGCTACATCAACAGCAAACAAACCATAGAGATAGAACTTGAAACTGCTTTATTGTGTCAAGTTACAAAGAGCTAGCACAAAGCCTGTTTGATTTACAGATCCAAATACATGTATCCCTGTAGGAGAAAACAGAGTGAAACCTAAAAATGTAAACGGTTACTGCAAACGAACGGTTTTACCTAGAAGAACGAAATTTGGTGAGCCAGGTGGTTTTGGTGCACTGATCATTACCTGAAAGAATCATCAAGATTGGGAGAAAAAATGTTGGCTGAGATTTCAGGCAACTCGTAGTTTTTTGGAAGCTTGGCAACCCCTTTTCATGAAAGTGATTTTCGTCAGTCTCTGCTTAGTGCTACATCAACAGCAAAAAACCATAGAGATAGAACTTGAAACTGCTTTATTGTGTCAAGTTTCAAAGAGCTAGCACAAACCGTGTTTGATTTAGAGTTCCAAATACATGTATCCCTATAGGAGAAAACAGAGTGAAACCTAAAAATGAAAACGGTTACTGCAAACGAACGGTTTAACCTAGAAGAACGAAATTTGGTGAGCCAAGAGGTTTTGGTGTACTGATCATTTCCTGAAAGAATCATCAAGATTGGGTGAAAAAATGTTGGCTGAGATTTCAGGCAACTCGTAGTTTTTTGGAAGCTTGGCAACCCCTTTCCATGAAAGTGATTTTCGACAGTCTCTGCTTAGGGCTACATCAACAGCAAACAAACCATAGAGAAAGAACTTGAAACTGCTTTCTTTTGTCAAGTTTCAAGAGGCTAGCACAAACCGTGTTTAATTTAGAGTTCCAAATACATGTATCCCTATAGGAGAAAACAGAGTGAAACCTAAAAATGAAAACGGTTAGTGCAAACGAACGGTTTAACCTAGAAGAACGAAATTTGGTGAGCCAAGTGGTTTTGGTGTACTGATCATTACGTGAAAGAATCATCAAGATTGGGTGAAAAAATGTTTGCTGAGACTTCAGGCAACTTGTAGTTTTTTGCAAGCTTGGCAACCCATTTTCATGAAAGTGATTTTCGCCAGTCTCTGCTTAGGGCTACATCAACAGCAAACAAACCATAGAGATAGAACATGAAACTGCTTTATTGTGTCAAGTTTTAAAGAGCTAGCACAAACCGTGTTTTATTTAGAGTTCCAAATACATGTATCCCTATAGGAGAAAACAGAGTGAAAACTAAAAATGAAAACGGTTACTGCAAACGAACGGTTTTACCTAGAAGAACGAAATTTGGTGAGCCAAGTGGTTTTGGTGTACTGATCATTACCTGAAAGAATCATCAAGATTGGGAGAAAAAATGTTGGCTGAGATTTCAGGCAACTCGTAGTTTTTTGAAGCTTGACAACCCCTTTCTATGAAAGTGATTTTCGCCAGTCTCTGCTTAGGGCTACATCAACAGCAAACAAACCATAGAGATAGAACTTGAAACTGCTTTCTTGTGTCAAGTTTCAAAAGGCTAGCACAAACCGTGTTTGATTTAGAGTTCCAAATACATGTATCCCTGTAGGACAAAACAGAGTGAAACCTAAAAATGAAAACGGTTACTGCAAACGAACGGTTTAACCTAGAAGAACGAAATTTGGTTGGCCAAGTTGTTTTGGTGTACTGATCATTACCTGAAAGAATCATCAAGATTGGGTGAAAAAATGTTGGCTGAGATTTCAGGCAACTCGTAGTTTTTTGGAAGCTTGGCAACCCCTTTCCATGAAAGTGATTTTCGCCAGTCTCTGCTTAGGGCTACATCAACAGCAAACAAACCATAGAGATAGAACATGAAACTGCTGTATTGTGTCAAGTTTTAAAGAGCTAGCACAAACCGTGTTTTATTTAGAGTTCCAAATACATGTATCCCTATAGGAGAAAACAGAGTGAAACCTAAAAATGAAAACGGTTACTGCAAACGAAGTGTTTGACCTAGAATAACGAAATTTGGTGAGCCAAGTGGTTTTGGTGTACTGATCATTACCTGAAAGAATCATCAAGATTGGGTGAAAAAATGTTTGCTGAGATTTCAGGCAACTCGTAGTTTTTTGGAAGCTTGGCAACCCCTTTCCATTAAAGTGATTTTCGCCAGTCTCTGCTTAGGGCTACATCAACAGCAAACAAACCATAGAGATAAAACTTGAAACTGCTTTCTTGTGTCAAGTTTCAAAGAGCTAGCACAAACAGTTTTTGATTTAGATTTCCAAATACATGTATCCCTATAGGAGAAAACAGAGTGAAACCTAAAAATGAAAACGGTTACTGCAAACGAACGGTTTAACCTAGAAGAACGAAATTTAATGAGCCAAGTGGTTTTGGTGTACTGATCATTACCTGAAAGAATCATCAAGATTGGGTGAAAAAATGTTTGCTGAGACTTCAGGCAACTTGTAGTTTTTTGGAAGCTTGGCAACCCCTTTCCATGAAAGAGATTTTCGCCAGTCTCTGCTTAGGGCTACATCAACAGCAAAGAAACCATAGAGAGAGAACTTGAAACTGCTTTATTTTGTCAAGTTTCAAAGAGCTAGCACAAACCGTGTTTGATTTAGAGTTCCAAATACATGTATCCCTATAGGAGAAAACAGAGTGAAACCTAAAGATGAAAACTGTTACTGCAAACGAAGGGTTTAACCTAGAAGAACGAAATTTGGTGAGCCAAGTGGTTTTGGTGTACTGATCATTACCTGAAAGAATCATCAAGATTGGGTGAAAAAATGTTTGCTGAGATTTCAGGCAACTCGTAGTTTTTTGGAAGCTTGGCAACCCCTTTCCATTAAAGTGATTTTCGCCAGTCTCTGCTGAGGGCTACATCAACAGCACACAAACCATAGAGATAGAACTTGAAACTGCTTTCTTGTGTCAAGTTTCAAAGAGCTAGCACAAACAGTTTTTGATTTAGGTTTCCAAATACATGTATCCGTATAGGAGAAAACAGAGTGAAACCTAAAAATGTAAACGGTTACTGCAAACGAACAGTTTAACCTAGACGAACGAAATTTTGTGAGCCAAGTGGTTGTGGTGTCCTGATCATTACCTGAAAGAATCATCAAGATTGGGTGAAAAAATGTTTGCTGAGATTTCAGGCAACTCGTAGTTTTTTGGAAGCTTGGCAACCCCTTTCCATTAAAGTGATTTTCGCCAGTCTCTGCTGAGGGCTACATCAACAGCAAACAAACCATAGAGATAGAACTTGAAACTGCTTTCTTGTGTCAAGTTTCAAAGAGCTAGCACAAACCGTGTTTGATTTAGATTTCCAAATACATGTATTTCTATAGGAGAAAACAGAGTGAAACCTTAAAATGAAAACGTTTACTGCAAACGAACGGTTTAATCTAGAAGAAGGAAATTTGGTGAGCCAAGTGGTTTTGGTGTACTGATCATTACCTGAAAGAATCATCAAGATTGTGTGAAAAAATGTTGCCTGAGATTTCAGGCAACTCGTTGTTTTTTGGAAGCTTGGCAAGCCCTTTCCATGAAAGTGATTTTCACCAGTCTCTGCTTAGGGCTACATCAACAGCAAACAAACCATAGAGATAGAACTTGAAACTGCTTTATTGTGTCAAGTTTCAAAGAGCTAGCGCCACCCGTGTTTGATTTAGAGTTCCAAATACATGTATCCCTATATGAGAAAACAGAGTGAAACCTAAAAATGAAAACGGTTACTGAAAACGAACGGTTTAACCTAGGAGAACGAAATTTGGTGAGCCAAGTGGTTTAGGTGTACTGATCATTACCTGAAAGAATCATCAAGATTGGGTGAAAAAATGTTTGCTGAGATTTCAGGCAACTCGTAGTTTTTTGGAAGCTTGGCAACCCCTTTCCATGAAAGTGATTGTCGCCAGTCTATGCTTAGGGCTACATCAAGAGCAAACAAACCATAGAGATAGAACTTGAAACTGCTTTATTGTGTCAAGTTTCAAAGAGCTAGCACAAACCGTATTTGATTTAGAGTTCCAAATACATGTATCCCTATAGGGAAAATAGAGTGAAACCTAAAAATGAAACGGTAACTGAAAACGAACGGTTTAACCTAGAAGAACAAAATTTGGTGAGCCAAGTGCTTTTGCTGTACTGATCATTACCTGAAAGAATCATCAAGATTGGGTGAAAAAATGTTTGCTGAGATTTCAGGCAACTCGTAGTTTTTTGGAAGCTTGGCAACCCCTTTCCAAGAAAGTGATTTTAGCCAGTCTCTGCTTAGGGCTACATCAACAGCAAACAAACCATAGAAATAGAACTTGAAACTGCTTTATTGTGTCAAGTTTCAAAGAGCTAGCACAAACCATTTTTGATTTAGAGTTCCAAATACATGTATCCCTATAGGAGAAAACAGAGTGAAACCTAAAAATGAAAACGGTTACTGCAAACGAACGGGTTAGCCTAGAAAAACAGAATTTGGTGAGCCAAGTTGTTTTGGTGTACTGATTATTACCTGAAAGAATCATCAAGATTGGGTGAAAAAATGTTTGCTGAGATTTCAGGCAACTCGTAGTTTTTTGGAAGCTTGGCAACCCCTTTTCATGAAAAAGATTTTCGGCAGTCTCTACTTAGGGCTACATCAACAGCAAACAAACCGTAGAGATAGAACTTGAAACTGCTTTTTTGTGTCAAGTTTCAAAGAGCTAGCACAAACGTGTTTGATTTAGAGTTCCAAATACATGTATCAGTATAGAAGAAAACAGAGTGAAACCTAAAAAAGGAAACGGTTACTGCAAACGAACGGTTTAACCTAGAAGAACAAAATTTGGTGAGCCAATTGGTTTTAGTGTACTGATCATTACCTGAAAGAATCATCAAGATTGGGTGAAAAAATGTTTGCTGAGATTTCAGGCAACTCGTAGTTTTTTGGAAGCTTGGCAACCACTTTCCATACAAGTGATTTTCGCCAGTCTCTGCTTAGGGCTACATCAACAGCAAACAAACCATAGAGATAAAACTTGAAACTGCTTTGTTGTGTCAAGTCTCATAGAGCTAGCACAAACCGTGTTCGATTTATAGTTCCAAATACATGTATCCCTATAGGAGAAAACAGAGTGAAACCCAAAAATAAAAACGGTTACTGCAAACGAACAGTTTAACCCTAGAAGAACGAAATTCGGTGAGTCAAGTGGTTTTGGTGTACTGATCACTACTTAAAGAATCATCAAGATTGGATGAAAAAATGTTTGCTGAGATTTCAGGCAACTCGTAGTTTTTTGGAAGCTTATCAACCCCTTTCCATGAAAGTGATTTTCGCCAGTCTCTGCTTAGGGCTACATTAACAGTAAACCAACCATAGAGATAAAACTTGAAACTGCTTTCTTGTGTCAAGTTTCAAAGAGCTAGCACAAACCGTGTTTGATTTAGAGTTTCAAATATATGTATTCCTATAGGAGAAAACAGAGTGAAACCCAAAAATGAAAACGGTTACTGCACATGAACGTTTTAACCTAGAAGAACGAAATTTGGTGGGCCAAGTGGTTTTGGTGTACTGATCATTACCTGAAAGAATCATCAAGATTGGGTGAAAAAATGTTTGCTGAGATTTCAGGGAACTCGTAGTTTTTTGGAAGCTTGGCAACCCTTTGCATGAAAGTGATTTTCGCCAGTCTCTGCTTAGGGCTACATCAACAGCAAACAAACCATAGAGATAAAACTTGAAACTGCTTTCTTGTGTCAAGTTTCAAAGAGCTAGCACAAACCGTGTTTGATTTAGAGTTCCAAATTCATGTATCCGTATAGGAGAAAACAGAGTGAACTTAAAAATGAAAACGGTTACTGCAAACGAACGGTTTAACCTAGAAGAACGAATTTGGTGAGCCACGTGGTTTGTGTACTGATCATTACCTGATAGAATCATCAAGATTGGGTGAAAAAATGTTTGCTGAGATTTCAGGCAACTCGTAGTTTTTTGGAAGCTTGGCAACCCCTTTGCATGAAAGTGATTTTCGCCAGTCTCTGCTTAGGGCTACATCAACAGCAAACAAACCATAGAGATAGAACTTTAAACTGCTATATTCTGTCAAGTTTCAAGAGCTAGCACAAACCGTGTTTGATTTAGAGTTCCAAATACATGTATGCCGATAGGAGAAAACAGAGTGAAACCTAAATATGAAAACGGTTACTGCAAACGAACAGTTTAACGTAGAAGAACGAAATTTCGTAAGCCAAGTGGTTTTGGTGTACTGATCATTACCTGAAAGAATCATCAAGATTGGGTGAAAAAATGTTTGCTGAGATTTCTGGCAACTCGTAGTTTTTTAGACGCTTGGCAACCCCTTTCCATGAAAGTGATTTTCGCCAGTCTCTGCTTAGGGCTACATCAACAGCAAACAAACCATAGAGAAAGAACTTGAAACTGCTTTATTGTGTGAAGTTTCAAAGAGCTAGCACAAACCGTGTTTGATTTAGAGTTCCAAACACATGTATTTCTATAGGAGAAAAGAAAGTGTAACCTATAAATGAAAACGGTTACTGCAAACGAACGGTTTAACCAAGAAGAACGAAATTTGGTTAGCCAAATGGTTTTGGTGTACTGATCATTACCTGAAAGAATCATCAAGATTGGGTGAAAAAATGTTTGCTGAGATTTCATGCAACTCGTAGTTTTTTGGAAGCTTGGCAACCCCTTTCCATGAAAGTGATTTTCGCCAGTCTCTGCTTAGGGCTACATCAACAGCAAACAAACCATAGAGATAGAACTTCAAAATGCATTCTTGTGTCAAGTTTCAAAGAGCTATCACAAACCCTGTTTCATTTAGAGTTCCAAATACATGTATCCCTATAGGAGAAAACAGAGTGAAACCTATAAATGAAAACGGTTACTGCAAACGAACGGTTTAAACTAGAAGAACGAAATTTGGTGAGCCAAGTGGTTTTTGTGTACTGATCATTACCTGAAAGAATCATCAAGATTGGGTGAAAAAATGTTTACTGAGGTTTCAGGCAACTCGTAGTTTTTTAGAAGCTTGGCAACCCCTTTCCATGAAAGTGATTTTTGCCAGTCTCTGATTAGGGCTACATCAAATTCAAACAAAAAATAGACATAGAACTAAAACTGCTTTATTGTGTCAAGTTTCAAAGAGCTAGCAAAAACCGTGTTTGATTTACAGTTCCAAATACATGTATCCCTATAGGAGAAAACAGAGTGAAACCTAAAAATGAAAACGGTTACTGCAAACGAACGGTTTAACCTAGAAGAACGAAATTTGGTGAGCCAAGTGGTTTTGGTGTACTGATCTTTACCTGAAAGAATCATCAAGATTGGGTGAAAAATGTTTGCTGAGATTTCAGGCAACTCGTAGTTTTTTGGAAGCTTGGCAACCTCTTTCCATGAAAGTGATTATCGTTAGTCTCTGCTTAGGGCTACATCAACAGCAAACAACCCATAGAGATAGAACTTGAAACTGCTTTCTTGTGTCAAGTTTCAAAGGGCAAGAACAAACCGTGTTTGATTTATAGTTCAAAATACATGTATGCCTATAGGAGTAAACAGAATGAAACCTAAAAATGAAAACGTTACTGCAAAAGAACGTTTTCACCTAGAAGAACGAAATTTGGTGAGCCAAGTGGTTTTAGTGTACTGATCATTACCTGAAAGAAACATCAAGATTGGGTGAAAAAGTGTTTGCTGAGATTTCATGCAACTCGTTTTTTTTGGAAGCTTGGCAACCCCTTTCCATGAAAGTGATTTTCGCCAGTCTCTGCTTAGGGCTACATCAACAGCAAACAAACCATAGAGATAGAACTTTAACTGCTTTATTCTGTCAAGTTTCAAAGAGCTAGCACAAACGTGTTTGATTTAGAGTTCCAAATACATGTATCCCTATAGGAGGAAAACAGAGTGAAACCTAAAAATGAAAACGGTTACTGCAAACGAACGGTTTAACCTAGAAGAACGAAATTTGGTGAGCCACGTGGTTTTGGTGTACTGATCATTACCTGATAGAATCATCAAGATTGGGTGAAAAAATATTTGCTGCGATTTCAGGCAACTCGTAGTTATTTAGACGCTTGGCAACCCCTTTCCATGAAAGTGATTTTCGCCAGTCTCTGCTTAGGGCTACATCAACAGCAAACAAACCATTAAGATAGAACTTGAAACTGCTTTATTGTGTGAAGTTTCAAAGGGCTAGCAGAAACCGTGTTTGATTTAGAGTTCCAAATACATGTATGCCTATAGGAGAAAACAAAGTGAAACCTATAAATGAAAACGGTTACTGCAAACGAACGGGTTTAACCTAGAAGAACGAAATTTGGTTAGCCAAATGGATTTGGTGTACTGATCATTACCTGAAAGAATCATCAAGATTGGGTGAAAAAATGTTTGCTGAGATTTCAGGGAACTCGAATATTTTTGGAAGCTTGGCAACCCCTTTCCATGAAAGTGATTTTCGCCAGTCTCTGCTTAGGGCTATATCAACAGCAAACAAACCATAGAGATAGAACATGAAACTGCTTTATTGTGTCAAGTTTCAAAGAGCTAGCACAAACCGTGTTTGATTTAGAGTTCCAAATACATGTATCCCTATAGGAGAAAACAGAGTGAAACCTAAAAATGAAAACGGTTACTGCAAACGAACTGTTTAACCTAGAAGAACGAAATTTGGTGGGCCAAGTGGTTTTGGTGTACTGATCATTACCTGAAAGAATCATCAAGATTGGGTGAAAAAATGTTTGCTGAGATTTCAGGCAACTCGTAGTTTTTTGGAAGCTTGGCAACCCTTTCCATTAAAGTGATTTTCGCCAGTCTCTGCTGAGGGCTACATCAACAGCAAACAAACCATAGAGATAGAACTTGAAACTGCTTTCTTGTGTCAAGTTTCAAAGAGCTAGCACAAACCGTGTTTGATTTAGATTTCCAAATACATGTATTTCTATAGGAGAAAACAGAGTGAAACCTTAAAATGAAAACGTTTACTGCAAACGAACGGTTTAATCTAGAAGAAGGATATTTGGTGAGCCAAGTGGTTTTGGTGTACTGATCATTACCTGAAAGAATCATCAAGATTGGGTGAAAAAATGTTTGCTGAGATTTCAGGGAACTCGAATATTTTTGGAAGCTTGGCAACCCCTTTCCATGAAAGTGATTTTCGCCAGTCTCTGCTTAGGGCTATATCAACAGCAAACAAACCATAGAGATAGAACATGAAACTGCTTTATTGTGTCAAGTTTCAAAGAGCTAGCACAAACCGTGTTTGATTTAGAGTTCCAAATACATGTATCCCTATAGGAGAAAACAGAGTGAAACCTAAAAATGAAAACGGTTACTGCAAACGAACTGTTTAACCTAGAAGAACGAAATTTGGTGGGCCAAGTGGTTTTGGTGTACTGATCATTACCTGAAAGAATCATCAAGATTGGGTAAAAAAATGTTGGCTGAGATTTCAGGCAACTCGTAGTTTTTTGGAAGCTTGGCAACCCCTTTCCATGAAAGTGATTTTCGCCAGTCTCTGCTTAGGGCTACATCAACAGCAAACAAACCATAGAGATAAAACTTGAAACTGCTTTCTTGTGTCAAGATTCAAAGAGCTAGCACAAACCGTGTTTGATTTAGAGTTCCAAATACATGTATCCCTATAGGAGAAAACAGAATGAAACCTAAAAATGAAAACGGTTACTGCAAACGAACGGTTTAACCTAGAAGAACGAAATTTGGTGAGCCAAGTGGTTTTGGTGTACTGATCATTACCTGAAAGAATCATCAAGATTGGGTGAAAAAATGTTGGCTGAGATTTCAGGCAACTCGTTGTTTTTTGGAAGCTTGGCAAGCCCTTTCCATGAAAGTGATTTTCACCAGTCTCTGCTTAGGGCTACATCAACAGCAAACAAACCATAGAGATAGAACTTGAAACTGCTTTATTGTGTCAAGTTTCAAAGAGCTAGCGCCACCCGTGTTTGATTTAGAGTTCCAAATACATGTATCCCTATATGAGAAAACAGAGTGAAACCTAAAAATGAAAACGGTTACTGCAAACGAACGGTTTAACCTAGGAGAACGAAATTTGGTGAGCCAAGTGGTTTAGGTGTACTGATCATTACCTGAAAGAATCATCAAGATTGGGTGCAAAAATGTTTGCTGAGATTTCAGGCAACTCGTAGTTTTTTTGGAAGCTTGGCAACCCCTTTCCATGAAAGTGATTGTCGCCAGTCTATGCTTAGGGCTACATCAAGAGCAAACAAACCATAGAGATAGAACTTGAAACTGCTTTATTGTGTCAAGTTTCAAAGAGCTAGCACAAACCGTGTTTGATTTAGAGTTCCAAATACATGTATCCCTATAGGAGAAAACAGAGTGAAACCTAAAAATGAAAACGGTAACTGAAAACGAACGGTTTAACCTAGAAGAACAAAATTTGGTGAGCCAAGTGCTTTTGCTGTACTTATCATTACCTGAAAGAATCATCAAGTTTGGGTGAAAAAATGTTTGCTGAGATTTCAGGCAACTCGTAGTTTTTTGGAAGCTTGGCAACCCTTTCCAAGAAAGTGATTTTCGCCAGTCTCTGCTTAGGGCTACATCAACAGCAAACAAACCATAGAATAGAACTTGAAACTACTTTATTGTGTCAAGTTTCAAAGAGCTAGCACAAACCATGTTTGATTTAGAGTTCCAAATACATGTATCCCTATAGGAGAAAACAGAGTGAAACCTAAAAATGAAAACGGTTACTGCAAACGAACGGGTTAGCCTAGAAAACAGAATTTGGTGAGCCAAGTTGTTTTGGTGTACTGATTATTACCTGAAAGAATCATCAAGATTGGGTGAAAAAATGTTTGCTGAGATTTCAGGCAACTCGTAGTTTTTTGGAAGCTTGGCAACCCCTTTCCATGAAAGTGATTTTCGCCAGTCTCTTCTAAGGTCTACATCAACAGCAAACAAACCATACAGACAGAACTGGAAACTGCTTTATTGTGTCAAGTTTCAAAGATGTATCACAAACCGTGTTTGATTTAGAGTTCCAAATGCATGCATCCCTATAGGAGAAAAGAGAGTGAAACCTAAAAATGAAAACGGTTACTGCAAACGAAGGGTTTAACCTAGAAAACGAAATTTGGTGAGCCAAGTGGTTTTGGTGTACTGATCATTACCTGAAAGAATCATCAAGATTGTGTGAAAAAATGTTTGCCGAGATTTCAGGCAACTCGTAGTTTTTTGGAAGCTTGGCAACCACTTTTCATGAAAAAGATTTTCGCCAGTCTCTACTTAGGGCTACATCAACAGCAAACAAACCATAGAGATAGAACTTGAAACTGCTTTCTTGTGTCAAGTTTCAAAGGCTAGCACAAACCGTGTTTGATTTAGAGTTCCAAATACATGTATCCCTGTAGGAGAACACAGAGTGAAACCTAAAAATGAAAACGGTTACTGCAAACGAACGGTTTAACCTAGAAGAACGAAATTTAGTGAGCCAAGTGGTTTTGGTGTACTGATCATTTCCTGAAAGAATCATCAAGATTGGGTGAAAAAAATGTTGGCTGAGATTTCAGGCAACTCGTTAGTTTTTTGGAAGCTTGGCAACCCCTTTCCATGAAAGTGATTTTCCGCTATTCTCTGCTTAGGGCTACATCAACAGCAAACAAACCATAGAGATAGAACTTGAAACTGCTTTCTTGTATCAAGTTTCAAAGATCTATCACATACCGTGTTTGATTTAGAGTTCCAAATACATGTATCCCTATAGGAGAAAACAGAGTGAAACCTAAAAATGAAAACGGTTACTGCAAACGAACGGTTTAACCTAGAAGAACCAAATTTGGTGAGCCACGTGATTTTGGTTGTACTGATCATTATCTGAAAGAATCATCAAGATTGGGTGAAAAAATGTTTGCTGCGATTTCAGGCAACTCGTAGTTTTTTAAAAGCTTGGCAACCCCCATCCATGGAAGTGATTTTCGCCAGTCTTTGCCTAGGTCTACATCAACAGCAAACACACCATAAAGATAGAACTTGAAACTGGTTTCTTGTGTCAAGTTTCAAAGAGCTAGCACAAACCGTGTTTGATTTAGAGTTCCAAATACATGTATCCCTATAGGAGAAAACAGAGTGAAACCTTGAAATGAAAACCGTTACTGCAAACGAACGGTTTAACCTACAAGAAGAAAATTTGGTGAGCCAAGTGGTTTTGGTGTACTGATCATTACCTGAAAGAATCATCAAGATTGGGTGAAAAAATGTTGGCTGAGATTTCAGGCAACTCGTAGTTTTTTGGAAGCTTGGCAACCCCTTTCCATGAAAGTGATTATCGCCAGTCTTTGCTTAGGGCTACATCAACAGCAAACAAACCGTAGAGATAGAACTTGAAACTGCTTTTTGTGTCAAGTTTCAAAGAGCTAGCACAAACGTGTTTGATTTAGAGTTCCAAATACATGTATCAGTATAGAAGAAAACAGAGTGAAACCTAAAAAAGGAAACGGTTACTGCAAACGAACGGTTTTAACCTAGAAGAACAAAATTTGGTGAGCCAATTGGTTTTAGTGTACTGATCATTACCTGAAAGAATCATCAAGATTGGGTGAAAAAATGTTTGCTGAGATTTCAGGCAACTCGTAGTTTTTTGGAAGCTTGGCAACCACTTTCCATACAAGTGATTTTCGCCAGTCTCTGCTTAGGGCTACATCAACAGCAAACAAACCATAGAGATAAAACTTGAAACTGCTTTGTTGTGTCAAGTCTCATAGAGCTAGCACAAACCGTGTTCGATTTATAGTTCCAAATACATCTATCCCTATAGGAGAAAACAGAGTGAAACCCAAAAATAAAAACGGTTACTGCAAACGAACATTTTAACCTAGAAGAACGAAATTCGGTGAGTCAAGTGGTTTTGGTGTACTGATCACTACTTAAAGAATCATCAAGATTGGATGAAAAAATGTTTGCTGAGATTTCAGGCAACTCGTAGTTTTTTGGAAGCTTATCAACCCCTTTCCATGAAAGTGATTTTCGCCAGTCTCTGCTTAGAGCTACATTAACAGTAAACCAACCATAGAGATAAAACTTGAAACTGCTTTCTTGTGTCAAGTTTCAAAGAGCTAGCACAAACCGTGTTTGATTTAGAGTTTCAAATATATGTATTCCTATAGGAGAAAACAGAGTGAAACCCAAAAATGAAAACGGTTACTGCACATGAACGTTTTAACCTAGAAGAACGAAATTTGGTGGGCCAAGTGGTTTTGGTGTACTGATCATTACCTGAAAGAATCATCAAGATTGGGTGAAAAAATGTTTGCTGAGATTTCAGGGAACTCGTAGTTTTTTGGAAGCTTGGCAACCCCTTTGCATGAAAGTGATTTTCGCCAGTCTCTGCTTAGGGCTACATCAACAGCAAACAAACCATAGAGATAAAACTTGAAACTGCTTTCTTGTGTCAAGTTTCAAAGAGCTAGCACAAACCGTGTTTGATTTAGAGTTCCAAATTCATGTATCCGTATAGGAGAAAACAGAGTGAAAGCTAAAAATGAAAACGGTTACTACAAACGAATGGTTTAACCTAGAAGAATGAAACTTGGTGAGCCAAGTGGTTTTGGTGTACTGATCATTTCCTGAAAGAATCATCAAGATTGGGTGAAAAAATGTTTGCTGAGATTAGAGGCAACTCGTAGTTTTTTGGAAGCTTGGCAACTTTTTTCCATGAAAGTGATTTTCGTCACTCTCTGCTTAGGGCTACATCAACAGCAAACAAACCATAGAGATAGAACTTCAAAATGCATTCTTGTGTCAAGTTTCAAAGGGCAAAAACAAACCGTGTTTGATTTATAGTTCAAAATACATGTATGCCTATAGGAGTAAACAGAATGAAACCTAAAAATGAAAACGGTTACTGCAAAAGAACGTTTTAACCTAGAATAACGAAATTTGGTGAGCCAAGTGGTTTTAGTGTACTAATCATTACCTGAAAGAAATATCAAGATTGGGTGAAAAAATATTTGCTGAGATTTCAGGCAACTCGTAGTTTTTTGGAAGCTTGGCAACCCCTTTGCATGAAAGTGATTTTCGCCAGTCTCTGCTTAGGGCTACATCAACAGCAAACAAACCATAGAGATAGAACTTTAAACTGCTATATTCTGACAAGTTTCAAAGAGCTAGCACAAACCGTGTTTGATTTAGAGTTCCAAATACATGTATCCCTATAGGAGAAAACAGAGTGAAACCTAAAAATGAAAACGGTTACTGCAAACGAACGGTTTAACCTAGAAGAACGAAATTTGGTGAGCCACGTGGTTTTGGTGTACTGATCATTACCTGATAGAATCATCAAGATTGGGTGAAAAAATGTTTGCTGAGATTTCAGGCAACTCGTAGTTTTTTGGAAGCTTGGCAACCCCTTTGCATGAAAGTGATTTTCGCCAGTCTCTGCTTAGGGCTACATCAACAGCAAACAAACCATAGAGATAGAACTTTAAACTGCTATATTCTGTCAAGTTTCAAAGAGCTAGCACAAACCGTGTTTGATTTAGAGTTCCAAATACATGTATGCCGATAGGAGAAAACAGAGTGAAACCTAAATATGAAAACGGTTACTGCAAACGAACAGTTTAACGTAGAAGAACGAAATTTCGTAAGCCAAGTGGTTTTGGTGTACTGATCATTACCTGAAAGAATCATCAAGATTGGGTGAAAAAATGTTTGCTGAGATTTCTGGCAACTCGTAGTTTTTTAGACGCTTGGCAACCCCTTTCCATGAAAGTGATTTTCGCCAGTCTCTGCTTAGGGCTACATCAACAGCAAACAAACCATAGAGATAGAACTTGAAACTGCTTTATTGTGTGAAGTTTCAAAGAGCTAGCACAAACCGTGTTTGATTTAGAGTTCCAAACACATGTATTTCTATAGGAGAAAAGAAAGTGTAACCTATAAATGAAAACGGTTACTGCAAACGAACGGTTTAACCAAGAAGAACGAAATTTGGTTAGCCAAATGGTTTTGGTGTACTGATCATTACCTGAAAGAATCATCAAGATTGGGTGAAAAAATGTTTGCTGAGATTTCATGCAACTCGTAGTTTTTTGGAAGCTTGGCAACCCCTTTCCATGAAAGTGATTTTCGCCAGTCTCTGCTTAGGGCTACATCAACAGCAAACAAACCATAGAGATAGAACTTCAAAATGCATTCTTGTGTCAAGTTTCAAAGAGCTATCACAAACCCTGTTTCATTTAGAGTTCCAAATACATGTATCCCTATAGAAGAAAACAGAGTGAAACCTATAAATGAAAACGGTTACTGCAAACGAACGGTTTAAACTAGAAGAACGAAATTTGGTGAGCCAAGTGGTTTTTGTGTACTGATCATTACCTGAATGAATCATCAAGATTGGGTGAAAAAATGTTTGCTGAGATTTCAGGCAACTCGTAGTATTTTGGAAGCTTGGCAACCCCTTTCCATGAAAGTGATTTTCGCCAGTCTCTGCTTAGGGCTACATCAACAGCAAACAAACCATAGAGATAGAACTTGAAACTGCTTTATTGTGTGAAGTTTCAAAGGGCTAGCAGAAACCGTGTTTGATTTAGAGTTCCAAATACATGTATGCCTATAGGAGAAAACAAAGTGAAACCTATAAATGAAAACGGTTACTGCAAACGAACGGTTTAACCTAGAAGAACGAAATTTGGTTAGCCAAATGGATTTGGTGTACTGATCATTACCTGAAAGAATCATCAAGATTGGGTGAAAAAATGTTTGCTGAGATTTCAGGCAACTCGTAGTTTTTTGGACGCTTGGCAACCCCTTTCCATGAAAGTGATTTTCGCCAGTCTCTGCTTAGGGCTACATCAACAGCAAACAAACCATAGAGATAGAACTTGAAACTGCTTTCTTGTGTCAAGTTTCAAAGAGTTATCACAAACCCTGTTTCATTTAGAGTTCCAAATACATGTATCCCTATAGGAGAAAACAGAGTGAAACCTAAAAATGAAAACGGTTACTGAAAACGAACGGTTTAACCTAGAAGAACGAAATTTGGTGAGCCAAGTGGTTTTTGTGTACTGATCATTACCTGAATGAATCATCAAGATTGGGTGAAAAAATGTTTGCTGAGATTTCAGGCAACTCGTAGTATTTTGGAAGCTTGGCAACCCCTTTCCATGAAAGTGATTTTCGCCAGTCTCTGCTTAGGGCTACATCAACAGCAAACAAACCATAGAGATAGAACTTCAAAATGCATTCTTGTGTCAAGTTTCAAAGAGCTATCACAAACCCTGTTTCATTTAGAGTTCCAAATACATGTATCCCTATAGGAGAAAACAGAGTGAAACCTATAAATGAAAACGGTTACTGCAAACGAACGGTTTAAACTAGAAGAACAAAATTTGGTGAGCCAAGTGGTTTTTGTGTACTGATCATTACCTGAAAGAATCATCAAGATTGGGTGAAAAAATGTTTGCTGAGGTTTCAGGCAACTCGTAGTTTTTTGGAAGCTTGGCAACCCCTTTCCATGAAAGTGATTTTTGCCAGTCTCTGATTAGGGCTACATCAAATTCAAACAAAAAATAGAGATAGAACTAAAACTGCTTTATTGTGTCAAGTTTCAAAGAGCTAGCACAAACCGTGTTTGATTTAGAGTTCCAAATACATGTATCCCTATAGGAGAAAACAGAGTGAAACCTAAAAATGAAAACGGTTACTGCAAACGAATGGTTTAACCTAGAAGAACGAAATTTGGTGAGCCAAGTGGTTTTGGTGTACTGATCTTTACCTGAAAGAATCATCAAGATTGGGTGAAAAATGTTTGCTGAGATTTCAGGCAATTCGTAGTTTTTTGGAAGCTTGGCAACCTCTTTCCATGAAAGTGATTATCGTTAGTCTCTGCTTAGGGCTACATCAACAGCAAAGAAACCATAGAGATAGAACTTGAAACTGCTTTCTTGTGTCAAGTTTCAAAGGGCAAGAACAAACCGTGTTTGATTTATAGTTCAAAATACATGTATGCCTATAGGAGTAAACAGAATGAAACCTAAAAATGAAAACGGTTACTGCAAAAGAACGTTTTCACCTAGAAGAACGAAATTTGGTGAGCCAAGTGGTTTTAGTGTACTGATCATTACCTGAAAGAAACATCAAGATTGGGTGAAAAAGTGTTTGCTGAGATTTCATGCAACTCGTTTTTTTTGGAAGCTTGGCAACCCCTTTCCATGAAAGTGATTTTCGCCAGTCTCTGCTTAGGGCTACATCAACAGCAAACAAACCATAGAGATAGAACTTTAAACTGCTTTATTCTGTCAAGTTTCAAAGAGCTAGCACAAACCGTGTTTGATTTAGAGTTCCAAATACATGTATCCCTATAGGAGAAAACAGAGTGAAACCTAAAAATGAAAACGGTTACTGCAAACGAACGGTTTAACCTAGAAGAACGAAATTTGGTGAGCCACGTGGTTTTGGTGTACTGATCATTACCTGATAGAATCATCAAGATTGGGTGAAAAAATATTTGCTGCGATTTCAGGCAACTCGTAGTTATTTAGACGCTTGGCAACCCCTTTCCATGAAAGTGATTTTCGCCAGTCTCTGCTTAGGGCTACATCAACAGCAAACAAACCATTAAGATAGAACTTGAAACTGCTTTATTGTGTGAAGTTTCAAAGGGCTAGCAGAAACCGTGTTTGATTTAGAGTTCCAAATACATGTATGCCTATAGGAGAAAACAAAGTGAAACCTATAAATGAAAACGGTTACTGCAAACGAACGGTTTAACCTAGAAGAACGAAATTTGGTTAGCCAAATGGATTTGGTGTACTGATCATTACCTGAAAGAATCATCAAGATTGGGTGAAAAAATGTTTGCTGAGATTTCAGGCAACTCGTAGTTTTTTGGACGCTTGGCAACCCCTTTCCATGAAAGTGATTTTCGCCAGTCTCTGCTTAGGGCTACATCAACAGCAAACAAACCATAGAGATAGAACTTGAAACTGCTTTCTTGTGTCAAGTTTCAAAGAGTTATCACAAACCCTGTTTCATTTAGAGTTCCAAATACATGTATCCCTATAGGAGAAAACAGAGTGAAACCTAAAAATGAAAACGGTTACTGAAAACGAACGGTTTAACCTAGAAGAACGAAATTTGGTGAGCCAAGTGGTTTTTGCGTACTGATCATTACCTGAATGAATCATCAAGATTGGGTGAAAAAATGTTTGCTGAGATTTCAGGCAACTCGTAGTATTTTGGAAGCTTGGCAACCCCTTTCCATGAAAGTGATTTTTGCCAGTCTCTCATTAGGGCTACATCAACATCAAACAAACAATAGAGATAGAACTGAAACTGATTTATTGTGTCAAGTTTCAAAAAGCTAGCACAAACCGTGTTTGATTTAGAGTTCCAAATACATGTGTCCCTATAGGAGAAAACAGAGTGAAACCTAAAAATGAAAACGGTTACTGCAAACGGACGGTTTAACATAGAAGAACGAAATTTGGTGAGCCAAGTGGTTTTGGTGTACAGATCATTACCTGAAAGAATCATCAAGATTGGGTAAAAAAATGTTTGCTGAGGTTTCAGGCAACTCGTAGTTTTTTGGAAGCTTGGCAACCCCTTTCCATGAAAGTGATTTTTGCCAGTCTCTGATTAGGGCTACATCAAATTCAAACAAAAAATAGAGATAGAACTAAAACTGCTTTATTGTGTCAAGTTTCAAAGAGCTAGCACAAACCGTGTTTGATTTAGAGTTCCAAATACATGTATCCCTATAGGAGAAAACAGAGTGAAACCTAAAAATGAAAACGGTTACTGCAAACGAATGGTTTAACCTAGAAGAACGAAATTTGGTGAGCCAAGTGGTTTTGGTGTACTGATCTTTACCTGAAAGAATCATCAAGATTGGGTGAAAAATGTTTGCTGAGATTTCAGGCAATTCGTAGTTTTTTGGAAGCTTGGCAACCTCTTTCCATGAAAGTGATTATCGTTAGTCTCTGCTTAGGGCTACATCAACAGCAAAGAAACCATAGAGATAGAACTTGAAACTGCTTTCTTGTGTCAAGTTTCAAAGGGCAAGAACAAACCGTGTTTGATTTATAGTTCAAAATACATGTATGCCTATAGGAGTAAACAGAATGAAACCTAAAAATGAAAACGGTTACTGCAAAAGAACGTTTTCACCTAGAAGAACGAAATTTGGTGAGCCAAGTGGTTTTAGTGTACTGATCATTACCTGAAAGAAACATCAAGATTGGGTGAAAAAGTGTTTGCTGAGATTTCATGCAACTCGTTTTTTTTGGAAGCTTGGCAACCCCTTTCCATGAAAGTGATTTTCGCCAGTCTCTGCTTAGGGCTACATCAACAGCAAACAAACCATAGAGATAGAACTTTAAACTGCTTTATTCTGTCAAGTTTCAAAGAGCTAGCACAAACCGTGTTTGATTTAGAGTTCCAAATACATGTATCCCTATAGGAGAAAACAGAGTGAAACCTAAAAATGAAAACGGTTACTGCAAACGAACGGTTTAACCTAGAAGAACGAAATTTGGTGAGCCAAGTGGTTTTGGTGTACTGATCATTACCTGATAGAATCATCAAGATTGGGTGAAAAAATATTTGCTGCGATTTCAGGCAACTCGTAGTTATTTAGACGCTTGGCAACCCCTTTCCATGAAAGTGATTTTCGCCAGTCTCTGCTTAGGGCTACATCAACAGCAAACAAACCATTAAGATAGAACTTGAAACTGCTTTATTGTGTGAAGTTTCAAAGGGCTAGCAGAAACCGTGTTTGATTTAGAGTTCCAAATACATGTATGCCTATAGGAGAAAACAAAGTGAAACCTATAAATGAAAACGGTTACTGCAAACGAACGGTTTAACCTAGAAGAACGAAATTTGGTTAGCCAAATGGATTTGGTGTACTGATCATTACCTGAAAGAATCATCAAGATTGGGTGAAAAAATGTTTGCTGAGATTTCAGGCAACTCGTAGTTTTTTGGACGCTTGGCAACCCCTTTCCATGAAAGTGATTTTCGCCAGTCTCTGCTTAGGGCTACATCAACAGCAAACAAACCATTAAGATAGAACTTGAAACTGCTTTATTGTGTGAAGTTTCAAAGGGCTAGCAGAAACCGTGTTTGATTTAGAGTTCCAAATACATGTATGCCTATAGGAGAAAACAAAGTGAAACCTATAAATGAAAACGGTTACTGCAAATGAACGGTTTAACCTAGAAGAACGAAATTTGGTTAGCCAAATGGTTTTGGTGTACTGATCATTACCTGAAAGAATCATCAAGATTGGGTGAAAAAATGTTTGCTGAGATTTCAGGCAACTCGTAATTTTTTGGAAGCTTGGCAACCGCTTTCCATGAAAGTGATTTTCGCCAGTCTCTGCTTAGGGCTACATCAACAGCAAACAAACCATAGAGATAGAACTTGAAACTGCTTTCTTGTGTCAAGTTTCAAAGAGTTATCACAAACCCTGTTTCATTTAGAGTTCCAAATACATGTATCCCTATAGGAGAAAACAGAGTGAAACCTAAAAATGAAAACGGTTACTGAAAAAGAACGGTTTAACCTAGAAGAACGAAATTTGGTGAGCCAAGTGGTTTTTGTGTACTGATCATTACCTGAATGAATCATCAAGATTGGGTGAAAAAATGTTTGCTGAGATTTCAGGCAACTCGTAGTATTTTGGAAGCTTGGCAACCCCTTTCCATGAAAGTGATTTTTGCCAGTCTCTCATTAGGGCTACATCAACATCAAACAAACAATAGAGATAGAACTGAAACTGATTTATTGTGTCAAGTTTCAAAAAGCTAGCACAAACCGTGTTTGATTTAGAGTTCCAAATACATGTGTCCCTATAGGAGAAAACAGAGTGAAACCTAAAAATGAAAACGGTTACTGCAAACGGACGGTTTAACATAGAAGAACGAAATTTGGTGAGCCAAGTGGTTTTGGTGTACAGATCATTACCTGAAAGAATCATCAAGATTGGGTAAAAAAATGTTTGCTGAGATTTCAGGCAACTCGTAGTTTTTTGGAAGCTTGGCAACCCCTTTCATTGAAAGTGATTTTCGACCGTCTCTGCTAAGGGCTACATCAACAGCAAACAAACCATAGAGATAGAACTTGAAACTGCTTTATTGTGTGAAGTTTCAAAGAGCTAGCACAAACCGTGTTTGATTTAGTGTTCCAAACACATGTATCCCTATAGGAGAAAACAGAGTGAAACCTATAAATGAAAACGGTTACTGCAAACGAACGGTTTAACCTAGAAGAACGAAATTTGGTTAGCCAAATGGTTTTGGTGTACTGATCATTAACTGAAAGAATCATAAAGATTGGGTAAAAAAATGTTTGCTGAGATTCAGGCACCTCGTAGTTTTTTGGAAGCCTGGCAACCCCTTTCCATGAAAGTGATTTTCGCCAGTCTCTGCTTAGGGCTACATCAACAGCAAACAAACCATAGAGATAGAACTTGAAACTGCTTTCTTGTGTCAAGTTTCAAAGAGCTATCACAAACCCTGTTTCATTTACAGTTCCAAATACATGTATCCCTGTAGGAGAAAACAGAGTGAAACCTAAAAATGAAAACGGTTACTGCAAACGAACGGTTTAACCTAGAAGAACGAAATTTGGTGAGCCAAGTGGTTTTGGTGTAGTGATCATTACCTGAAAGAATCATCATGATTTGGTGAAAAAATGTTTGCTGAGTTTTCAGGCAACTCGTAGTTTTTTGGAAGCTTGGCAACCCCTTTCAATGAAAGTGATTTTCGCCAGTCTCTGCTAAGGGCTACATCAACAGCAAACAAACCATAGAGATAGAACTTGAAACTTCTTTATTGTGTCAAGTTACAAAGAGCTAGCACAAACCGTGTTTGATTTAGAGTTCCAAATACATGTATCCCTATAGGAGAAAACAGAGTGAAACCTAAAAATGAAAACGGTTACTGCAAACGAACGGTTTAACCTAGAAGAACGAAATTTGGTGAGCCAAGTGGGTTTGGTGTACTGATCATTCCCTGAAAGAATCATCAAGATTGGGTGAAAAAATGTTTGCTGAGATTTCAGGCAACTCGTTGTTTTTTGGAAGCTTGGCAACCCCTTTCCATGAAAGTGATTTTCGCCAGTCTCTGCTTAGGGCTACATCAACAGAATACAAACCATAGAGATAGAACTTGAAACTGCTTTATTGTGTCAAGTTTCAAAGAGCTAGCACAAACCCTGTTTGATTTAGAGTTCCAAATACATGTATCCCTATAGGAGAAAACAGAGTGAAACCTAAAAATGAAAACCGTTACTGCAAACGAATGGTTTAACCTAGAAGAACGAAATTTGGTGAGCCAAGTGGTTTTGGTGTACTGATCATCAACTGAAAGAATCATCAAATTGGGTGAAAAAATGTTTGCTGAACTTTCAGGACACCCGTAGTTTTTTGGAAGCTTGTCAACCCCTCTCCATGAATGTGATTTTCGCCAGTCTCTGCTTAGGGCTACATCAACAGCAAACAAACCATAGAGATAGAACTTGAAACTTCGTTCTTGTGTCAAGTTTCAAAGAGCTAGCAAAAAACGTGTTTCATTTAGAGTTCCAAATACATGTTTCCCTATAGGAGAAAACAGAGTGAAACCTAAAAATGAAAACGGTTACTGCAAACGAACGGTTTAACCTAGAAGAACGAAATTTGGTGAGCCAAGTGGTTTTGGTGTACTGATCATTACCTGAAAGAATCATCAAGATTGGGTGAAAAAATGTTTGCTGAGATTTCAGGCAACTCTTGGTTTTTTGGAAGCTTGGCAACCCATTTCCATGAAAGTGATTTTCGCCAGTCTCTACTTCGGGATACATCAACAGCAAACAAACCATAGAGATAGAACTTGAACCTGCTTTCTTGATTCTAGTTTCAAAGAGCTAGCACAAACCGTGTTTGATTTAGAGTTCCAAATACATGTATTTCTATAGGAGAAAACAGAGTGAAATCTAAAAATGAAAACGGTTACTGCAAACGAACGGTTTAAACTAGAAGAACGAAATTTAGTGAGCCAAGTGGTTTTGGTGTACTGATCATTACCTGAAAGAATCATCAAGATTGGGTGAAAAAATGTTTGCTGAAATTTCAGGCAACTCATAGTGTTTGGAAGCCTGGCAACCCCTTTTTATGTAAGTGATTTTCGCCAGTCTCTGCTTAGGGCTACATCAACAGCAAACAAACCATAGAGATAGAACTTGAACCTGCTTTATTGTGTCAAGTTTCAAAGGGCTAGCGAAAACCGTGTTTGATTTAGAGTTCCAAATACATGTATCCCTATAGAAGAAAACAGATTAAAACCTAAAAATGAAAACGGTTACTGCAATCAAACGGTTTAAGCTAGAAGAACGAAATTTGGTGAGCCAAGTGGTTTTGGTGTACTGATCATTACCTGAAAGAATCATCAAGATTGGGTGAAAAAATGTTTGCTGAGATTTCAGGCAACTCGTAGTTTTTGAGGCTTGGCAACCCCTTTCCATGAAAGTGATTTTCGACAGTCTCTGCTTAGAGCTACATCAACAGCAAACAAACCATAGAGATAGAACTTGAAACTGCTTTATTGTGTCAAGTTTCAAAGAGCTGGCACAAACCGTGTTTGATTTAGAGTTCCAAATACATGTATCCCTATAGGAGAAAACAGAGTGAAACCTAAAAATGAAAATTGTTACTGCAAACGAACGGTTTAACCCAGAAGAACGAAATTTTGTGAGCCAAGTGGTTTTGGTGTACTGATCATTACCTGAAAGAATCATCAAGATTGGGTGAAAAAATGTATGCTGAGATTTCAGGCAACTCGTAGTTTTTTAAAAGCTTAGCAACCCCTTTCCATAAAAGTGATTTTCGCCAGTCTCTGCTTAGGGCTACATCAACAGCAAACAAACCATAGAGATAGAACTTGAAACTGCTTTATTGTGTCAAGTTTCAAAGGGATAGTGCAAACCGTGTTTTATTTAGAGTTCCAAATACATGTATCCCTATAGGAGAAAACAGAGTGAAACCTAAAAATGAAAACGGTTACTGCAAACGAACTGTTTAACCTAGAAGAACGAAATTTGGTGAGCCAAGTGGTTTTGGTGTACTGATCATTACCTGAAAAGATCATCAAGATTGGCTGAAAAAATGTTTGCTGAGATTCAGGCAACTCGTAATTTTTTGGAAGCTTGGCAACCCCTTTCCATGAAAGTGATTTTCGCCAGTCTCTGCTTAGGGCTACATCAACAGCAAACAAACCATGGAGATAGAACTTGATACTGCTTTCTTGTGTCAAGTTTCAAAGAGCTAGCACAAACTGTGTTTGATTTAGAGTTCCAAATACATGTATCCCTATAGGAGAAAACAGAGTGAAACCTAAAAATGAAAACGGTTACTGCAAACGAACGGTTTAACCTAGAAGAACGAAATTTGGTGAGCCAAGTGGGTTTGGTGTACTGATCATTCCCTGAAAGAATCATCAAGATTGGGTGAAAAAATGTTTGCTGAGATTTCAGGCAACTCGTTGTTTTTTGGAAGCTTGGCAACCCCTTTCCATGAAAGTGATTTTCGCCAGTCTCTGCTTAGGGCTACATCAACAGAATACAAACCATAGAGATAGAACTTGAAACTGCTTTATTGTGTCAAGTTTCAAAGAGCTAGCACAAACCGTGTTTGATTTAGAGTTCCAAATACATGTATCCCTATAGGAGAAAACAGAGTGAAACCTAAAAATGAAAACGGTTACTGCAAACGAACGGTATAACCTAGAAGAACGAAATTTGGTGAGCCAAGTGGTTTTGGTGTACTGACCATTACCTGAAAGAATCATCAAGATTGGGTGAAAACAATGTATGCTGAGATTTCAGGCAACACGTAGTTTTTTGGAAGCTTGGCAACCCCTTTCCATGAAAGTGATTTTCGCCAGTATCTGCTTAGGGCTACATCAACAGCAAACAAACCATAGAGATAGAACTTGAAACTGCTTTATTGTGTCAAGCTTCAAAGGGCTAGCGCAAACCGTGTTTGATTTAGACTTCCAAATACATGTATCCCTAAAGGAGAAAACAGTTTGAAACCTAAAAATGAAAACGATTACTGCAATCAAACGGTTTAAGCTAGAAGAACGAAATTTGGTGAGCCAAGTGGTTTTGGTGTACTGATCATTACATGAAAGAATCATCAAGATTGGGTGAAAAAATGTTTGCTGAGATTTCAGGCAACTCTTATTTTTTTGGAAGCTTGGCAACCCCTTTCCATGAAAGTGATTTTCGCCAGTCTCTGCTTAGGGCTACATCAATGGCAAACAAACCATAGAGATAGAACTTGATACTGCTTTCTTGTGTCAAGTTTCAGAGAGCTAGAACAAACCGTGTTTGATTTAGAGTTCCAAATACATGTATCCCTATAGGAAAAAAAAGAGTGAAACCTAAAAATGAAAACGGTTACTGCAATCGAACGGTTTAACCTAGAGGAACAAAATTTGGTGAGCCAAGTGGTTTTGGTGTACTTATCATTACCTGAAAGAATCATGAAGATTGGGTGAAAAAATGTTTGCTGAGATTTCAGGCAACTCGTAGTTTTTTGGAAGCGTGGCAACCCCTTCTGATGAAGGTGATTTTCGCCAGTCTCTGCTTAGGGCTACATCAACAGCATACAAACCATATAGATAGAACTTGAAACTGCTTTATATTAGTTTCAAAGAGCTAGCAAAAACCGTGTTTGATTAAGAGTTCCAAATACATGTATCCCTATAGGAGAAAACAGATTGAACTTAAAAATGAAAACGGTTACTGCAAACGAACGGTTTAACCTAGAAGAACGAAATTTGGTGAGCCAAGTAGTTTTGGTGTACTGATCATTACCTGAAAGAATCATCAAGATTGGGTGAAAAAATGTTTGCTGCGATTTCAGGCAACTTGTAGTTTTTTGGAAGCTTGGCAACCCCTTTCTGTTAAAGTGATTTTCACCAGTCTCTGCTTTGGGCTACATCAACAGCAAACAAACCATAGAGATAGAATTTGAAACTGCTTTCTTGTGTCAAGTTTCAAAGAGCTAGCACAAACTGTGTTTGATTTAGAGTTCCAAATACATGTATCCCTATAGGAGAAAACAGAGTGAAACCTAAAAATAAAAACGGTTACTCCAAACGAACGATTTAACCTAGAAGAACAAAATTTGGTGAGTCAAGTAGTTTTGGTGTACTGATCATTACCTGAAGGAATCATCAAGATTGGGTGAAAAATTGTTTGCTGAGATTTCAGGCAACTCGTAGGTTTTTGGAAGCTTGGCAACCCCTTTCTATGAAAGTGATTTTCGCCAGTCTCTGCTTAGGGCTACTTCAACAGCAAACAACTTATAGAGATAGAACTTGAAACTGCTTTATTGTGTCAAGTTTCAAAAAGCTAGAACAAACCGTGTTTCATTCAGAGTTCCATATACATGTATCCCTATAGGAGAAAACAGATTGAACTTAAAAATGAAAACGGTTACTGCAAACGAACGGTTTAACCTAGAAGAACGAAACTTGGTGAGACAAGTGGTTTTGGTGTACTGATCATTACTTGAAAGAATCATCAAGATTGGGTGAAAAAATGTTTGCTGAGATGTCAGGCAACTCGTAGTTTTTTTGGAAGCTTGGCAACCCCTTTCCATGAAAATGATTTTCGCCAGTCTCTGCTTAGGCCTACATCAACAGCAAACAAATCATAGAGATAGAACTTGAAACTGCTTTCTTTTATCAAGTTTCAAATAGCTAGAATAAACCGTGTTTGATTTAGAGTTCCAAATACATGTATCCCTATCAGAGAAAACAGAGTGAAACCTTAAAATGAAAACGGTTACTGCAAATGAACGGTTTAACCTAGAAGAACGAAATTTGGTGAGCCAAGTGGTTTTGGTGTACAGATCATTACCTGAAAAAATCATCAAGATTGGGTGAAAAAATGTTTGCTGAGATTTCAGGCAACTCGTAGTTTTTTGGAAGCTTGGCAACCCCTTTCCATGAAAGTGATTTTCGCCAGTCTCTGCTTAGGGCTACATCAACAGCAAACAAACCATAGAGATAGAACTTGAAACTGCTTTATTGTGTCAAGTTTCAAAGAGCTAGCACAAACCGTGTTTGATTTAGAGTTCCAAATACATGTATCCCTATAGGAGAAAACAGAGTGAAACCTAAAAATGAAAACGGTTACTGCAAACGAACGGTTTAACTTAGAAGAACGAAATTTTGTGAGCCAAATGGTTTTGGTGTACTGATCATTACCTGATAGAATCATCAAGATTGGGTGAAAAAATGTTTGCTGAGATGTCAGGCAACTCGTAGTTTTTTGAAAGCTTGGCAACCCCTTTCCGTGAAAATGATTTTACCAGTCTCTGCTTAGGGCTACGTCAACAGCAAAGAAATCATAGAGATAAAACTTGAAACTGCTTTCTTGTGTCAAGTTTCAAATAGCTACCACAAACCGTGTTTGATTTAGAGTTCCAAATACATGTATCCCTATAGGAGAAAACAGAGTGAAACCTTAAAATGAAAACGGTTACTGCAAACGAACGGTTTAAACTAGAAGAACGAAATTTGGTGAGCCAAGTGGTTTTGGTGTACTGATCATTACCTGAAAGAATCATCAAGACTGGGTGAAAAAATGTTTGTTGAGATTTCAGGCAACTCGTAGTTTTTTGGAAGCTTGGCAACCCTTTCCATGAAAGTGATTTTCGCCAGTCTCTGCTTAGGGCTACATCAACAGCAAACAAACCATAAAAATAGAACTTGAATCTGCTTTCTTGTGTCAAGTTTCAAAGAGCTAGCACAAACCGTGTTTGATTTAGAGTTCCAAATACATGTATCCCTATAGGAGAAAACAGAGTGAAACCTAAAGATGAAAACGGTTACTGCAAACGAACGGTTTAACCTAGAAGAACGAAATTTGGTGAGCCAAGTGGTTTTGTTGTACTGATGATTACCTGCAAGAATCATCAAGAATGGGTGAAAAAATGTTTGCTGAGATTTCAGGCAACTCGTAGTTTTGGGGAAGCTTGGCAACCCCTTTCATGAAAGTGATTTTCGCCAGTCTCTGCTTAGGGCTACATCAACAGCAAACAAACCATAGAGATAGAAGTTGAAACTGCTTTCTTTGTCAAGTTTCAAAGAGCTAGCACAAACCGTGTTTGATTTAGAGTTCTAAATACATGTATCTTTATTGGAGAAAACAGAGTGAAACCTAAAAATGCAAACGGTTACTGCAAATAAACGGTTTAACCTAGAAGAACGAAATTTGGTGAGCCAAGTGGTTTTGGTGTACTGATCATTACCTGAAGGAATCATCAAGATTGGGTGAAAAAATGTTTGCTGAGATTTCAGGCAACTCGTAGTTTTTTGGAAGCTTTGCAACCCCTTTCCGTAAAAGTGATTTTGGCCAGTCTCTGCTTAGGGCTACATCAACAGCAAACAAACCATAGAGATAGAACTTGAAACTGCTTTATTGTGTCAAGTTTCAAAGAGCGAACACAAACCGTGTTTGATTTAGAATTCCAAATACATGTATCCCTATAGGAGAAAACAGAGTGAAACCTAAAAATAAAAATGGTTACTGCAATCGAACAGTTTAACCTAGAAGAACGAAATTTGGTGACCCAAGTGGTTTTGGAGTACTGATCATTACCTGAAAGAATCATCACGATTGGGTGAAAAAATGTTTGCTGAGATTTCAGGAAACTCGTAGTTTTTGGGAAGCTTGGCAACCGTTTTCCATGAAAGTGATTTTCGTCACTCTCTGCTTAGGGCTACATCAACAGCAAACAAACCATAGAGATAGAACTTGAAACTGCTTTATTGTGTCAAGTTTCAAAGGGCTAGCACAAACCATGTTTGATTTAGAGTTCAAAATACATGTATGCCTATAGGAGTAAACAGAATGAAACCTAAAAATGAAAACGGTTACTGCAAAAGAACGTTTTAACCTAAAATAACAAAATTTGGTGAGCCAAGTGGTTTTGGTGTACTGATCATTACCTGAAAGAAACATCAAGATTGTGTGAAAAAATGTTTGCTGAGATTTCAGGCAACTCGTAGTTTTTTGGAAGCTTGGCAACCCCTTTCCATGAAATTGATTTTCGCCAGTCTTTGCTAAGGGCTACATCAACAGCAAACAAACATAGAGATCGAACTTGAAACTGCTTCATTGTGTCAAGTTACAAAGGGCTAGCACAAACCGTGTTTGATTTAGAGTTCCAAATACATGTATCCCTATAGGAGAAAACAGAGTGAAACCTTAAAATGAAAACGGTTACTGCAAACGAACGGTTTATCCTAGAAGAACGAAATTTGGTGAGCCAAGTGGTTTTCGTGTACTGATCATTACCTGAAAGAATCATCAAGATTGGGTGAAAAAATGTTTGCTGGTATTTCAGGCAACTCATAGTTTTTTGGAAGCTTGCAACCCCTTTTTATGAAAGTGATTTTCGCCAGTCCTTGCTTAGGGCTACATCAACAGCAAACAAACCATAGAGATAGAACTTGAAACTGCTTTATTGTGTCAAGTTTCAAAGAGCTAGCACAAACCGTGTTTGATTTAGAGTTCCAAATACATGTATCCCTATAAAAGAAAACAGAGTGAAACGTAAAAATGAAACGGTTACTGCAAAGGAAAGGTTTAACCTATAAGAACGAAATTTGGTGAGACAAGTCATTTTGGCATACTGATCATTATCTGAAAGAATCATGAAGATTGGGTGAAAAAATGTTTGCTGAGATTTCAGGCAACTCGTAGTTTTTTGGAAGCTTGGCAACCCCTTTCCATGAAAGTAATTTTCGCCAGTCCCTGCTTAGGGCTACATCAACAGCAAGCAAGCCATAGAGATAGAACTTCAAACTGCTTTATTTTGTCAAGTTTCAAAGAGCTAGCACAAACCGTGTTTCATTTAGAGTTCCAAATACATGTATCCCTATAGGAGAAAACAGATTGAAAACTAAAAATGAAAACGGTTACTGCAAACGAACGGCTTAACCTAGAAAAACAAAATTTGGTGAGCCAAGTAGTTTTGGTGTACTGATCATTACCTGAAAGAATCATCAAGATTGGGTGAAAAAATGTTTGCTGAGATTTCAGACAACTCGTAGTTTTTTGGAAGCTTGGCAACCCCTTTCTATTAAAGTGATTTTCGCCAGTCTCTGCTTAGGGCTACATCAACAGCAAACAAACCATAGAGACAGAACTTGAAACTGCTTTATTGTGTCAAGTTTCATAGAGCTAGCACAAACCGTGTTTGATTTAGAGTTCCAAATACATGTATCCCTATAGGAGAAAACAGATTGAACTTAAAAATGAAAACGGTTACTGCAAACGAACGGTTTAACCTAAAGAACGAAATTTGGTGAGCCAAGTGGTTTTGGTGTACTGATCATTACCTGAAAGAATCCTCAAGATTGGGTGAAAAAATGTTTGCTGAGATGTCAGGCAACTCATAGTTTTTTTGGAAGCTTGGCAACCCCTTTCCATGAAAATGATTTTCGCCAGTCTCTGCTTAGGGCTACATCAACAGCAAACAACTCATAGAGATAGAACTTGAAACTGCTTTCTTGTATCAAGTTTCAAATAGCTAGAATAAACCCTGTTTGATTTAGAGTTCCAAATACATGTATCCCTATAAGAGAAAACAGAGTGAAACCTTAAAATGAAAACGGTTACTGCAAATGAACGGTTTAACCTAGAAGAACGAAATTTGGTGAGCCAAGTGGTTTTGGTGTACAGATCATTACCTGAAAGAAACATCAAGATTGGATTAAAAAATGTTTGCTGAGATTTCAGGCAACTCGTAGTTTTTTGGAAGCTTGACAACCCCTTTCCATGAAAGTGATTTTCGCCAGTCTCTGCTTAGGGCTACATCAACAGCAAACAAACCATAGAGATAGAACTTGAAACTGCTTTATTGTGTCAAGTTTCAAAGAGCTAGCACAAACCGTGTTTGATTTAGAGTTCCAAATACATGTATCCCTATAGGAGAAAACAGAGTGAAACCTAAAAATGAAAACGGTTACTGCAAACGAACGGTTTAACTTAGAAGAACGAAATTTTGTGAGCCAAGTGGTTTTGGTGTACTGATCATTACCTGATAGAATCATCAAGATTGGGTGAAAAAATGTTTGCTGAGATGTCAGGCAACTCGTAGTTTTTTGGAAGCTTGGCAACCCTTTCCATGAAAGTGATTTTCGCCAGTCTCTTCTTAGGGCTACATCAACAGCAAACAAAACATAAAAATAGAACTTGAATCTGCTTTCTTGTGTCAAGTTTCAAAGAGCTAGCACAAACCGTATTTGATTAGGGTTCCAAATGCATGTATCCCTATAGGAGAAAACAGAGTGAAACCTAAAGATGAAAACGGTTACTGCAAACGAACGGTTTAACCTAGAAGAACGAAATTTGGTGAGCCAAGTGGTTTTGGTGTACTGATCATTACCTGAAAGAATCATCAAGAATGGGTTAAAAAATGTTTGCTGAGATTTCAGGCAACTCGTAGTTATGGGGAAGCTTGGCAACCCCTTTCCATGAAAGTGATTTTCGCCAGTCTCGGCTTAGGGCTACATCAACAGCAAACAAACCATAGAGATAGAAGTTGAAACTGCTTTCTTTGTCAAGTTTCAAAGAGCTAGCATAAACCGTGTTTGATTTAGAGTTCTAAATACATATATCCCTCTTGGAGAAAACAGAGTGAAACCTAAAAATGCAAACGGTTACTGCAAATAAACGGTTTAACCTAGAAGAACGAAATTTGGTGAGCCAAGTGGTTTTGGTGTACTGATCATTATCTGAAAGAATCATCAAGATTGGGTGAAAAAAATATTTGCTGAGATTTCAGGCAACTCGTAGTTTTTTGGAAGCTTGGCAACCCCTTTCCGTGAAAGGGATTTTGGCCAGTCTCTGCTTGGGGCTACATCAACAGCAAACAAACCATAGAGATAGAAATTGAAACTGCTTTATTGTGTCAAGTTTCAAAGAGCTAACACAAACCGTTTTTGATTTAGAATTCCAAATACATGTATCCCTATAGGAGAAAACAGAGTGAAACCTAAAAATGAAAACGGTTACTGCAAACGAACGGTTTAACCTAGAAGAACGAAATTTGGTGAGCCAAGTGGTTTTGGTGTACTGATCATTACCTGTAAGAATCATCAAGATTGGGTGAAAAAATGTTTGCTGAGATTTCAGGCAACTCCTACTTTTTGGAAGCTTGGCAACTGTTTTCCATGAAAGTGATTTTCGTCACTCTCTGCTTAGGGCTACATAAACAGCAAACAAACCATAGAGATAGAACTTGAAACTGCTTTATTGTGTCAAGTTTCAAAGGGTTAGCACAAACCATGTTTGATTTAGAGTTCAAAATACATGTATGCCTATAGGAATAAACAGAATGAAACCTAAAAATGAAAACGGTTACTGCAAAAGTACGTTTTAACCTAGAATAACGAAATTTGGTGAGCCAAGTGGTTTTGGTGTACTGATCATTACCTGAAAGAAACATCAAGATTGGGTGAAAAAATGTTTGCTGAGATTTCAGGCAACTCGTAGTTTTTTGGAAGCTTGGCAACCCCTTTCCATGAAAGTGATTTTCGCTAGTTTCTGCTAAGGGCTACATCAACAGCAAACAAACCATAGAGATCGAACTTGAAACTGCTTTATTGTGTCAAGTTACAAAGGGCTAGCACAAACCGTGTTTGATTTAGAGTTCCAAATACATGTATCCCTATAGGAAAAAACAGAGTGAAACGTAAAAATGAAAATGGTTACTGCAAACGAACGGTTTAAACTAGAAGAACGAAATTTGGTGTGCCAAGTGGTTTTGGTGTACTGATCATTACCTGAAAGAATCATCAAGATTGGGTGAAAAAATGTTTGCTGAAATTTCAGGCAACTCGTAGTTTTTTGGAAGCTTGGCAACCCTTTCCATGAAAGTGATTTTCGCCAGTCTCTTCTTAGGGCTACATCAACAGCAAACAAAACATAAAAATAGACTTGAATCTGCTTTCTTGTGTCAAGTTTCAAAGAGCTAGCACAAACCGTATTTGATTTAGAGTTCCAAATGCATGTATCCCTATAGGAGAAAACAGAGTGAAACCTAAAGATGAAAACGGTTACTGCAAACGAACGGTTTAACCTAGAAGAACGAAATTTGGTGAGCCAAGTGGTTTTGGTGTACTGATCATTACCTGAAAGAATCATCAAGAATGGGTTAAAAAATGTTTGCTGAGATTTCAGGCAACTCGTAGTTATGGGGAAGCTTGGCAACCCCTTTCCATGAAAGTGATTTTCGCCAGTCTCGGCTTAGGGCTACATCAACAGCAAACAAACCATAGAGATAGAACTTGAAACTGCTTTATTGTGTCAAGTTTCAAAGAGCTAGCACAAACCGTGTTTGATTTAGAGTTCCAAATACATGTATCCCTATAGGAGAAAACAGAGTGAAACCTAAAAATGAAAACGGTTACTGCAAACGAACGGTTTAACTTAGAAGAACGAAATTTTGTGAGCCAAGTGGTTTTGGTGTACTGATCATTACCTGATAGAATCATCAAGATTGGGTGAAAAAATGTTTGCTGAGATGTCAGGCAACTCGTAGTTTTTTGGAAGCTTGGCAACCCCTTTCCATTAAAATGATTTTCGCCAGTCTCTGCTTAGGGCTACATCAACAGCAAAGAAATCATAGAGATAAAACTTGAAACTCCTTTCTTGTGTCAAGTTTCAAATAGCTACCACAAACCGTGTTTGATTTAGAGTTCCAAATACATGTATCCCTATAGGAGAAAACAGAGTGAAACCTTAAAATGAAAACGGTCACTGCAAACGAACGGTTTGAACTAGAAGAACGAAATTTGGTGAGCCAAGTGGTTTTGGTGTACTGATCATTACCTGAAAGAATCATCAAGATTGGGTGAAAAAATGTTTGCTGAAATTTCAGGCAACTCGTAGTTTTTTGGAAGCTTGGCAACCCTTTCCATGAAAGTGATTTTCGCCAGTCTCTTCTTAGGGCTACATCAACAGCAAACAAAACATAAAAATAGACTTGAATCTGCTTTCTTGTGTCAAGTTTCAAAGAGCTAGCACAAACCGTATTTGATTAGGGTTCCAAATGCATGTATCCCTATAGGAGAAAACAGAGTGAAACCTAAAGATGAAAACGGTTACTGCAAACGAACGGTTTAACCTAGAAGAACGAAATTTGGTGAGCCAAGTGGTTTTGGTGTACTGATCATTACCTGAAAGAATCATCAAGAATGGGTTAAAAAATGTTTGCTGAGATTTCAGGCAACTCGTAGTTATGGGGAAGCTTGGCAACCCCTTTCCATGAAAGTGATTTTCGCCAGTCTCGGCTTAGGGCTACATCAACAGCAAACAAACCATAGAGATAGAAGTTGAAACTGCTTTCTTTGTCAAGTTTCAAAGAGCTAGCATAAACCGTGTTTGATTTAGAGTTCTAAATACATATATCCCTCTTGGAGAAAACAGAGTGAAACCTAAAAATGCAAACGGTTACTGCAAATAAACGGTTTAACCTAGAAGAACGAAATTTGGTGAGCCAAGTGGTTTTGGTGTACTGATCATTATCTGAAAGAATCATCAAGATTGGGTGAAAAAATATTTGCTGAGATTTCAGGCAACTCGTAGTTTTTTGGAAGCTTGGCAACCCCTTTCCGTGAAAGGGATTTTGGCCAGTCTCTGCTTGGGGCTACATCAACAGCAAACAAACCATAGAGATAGAAATTGAAACTGCTTTATTGTGTCAAGTTTCAAAGAGCTAACACAAACCGTTTTTGATTTAGAATTCCAAATACATGTATCCCTATAGGAGAAAACAGAGTGAAACCTAAAAATGAAAACGGTTACTGCAAACGAACGGTTTAACCTAGAAGAACGAAATTTGGTGAGCCAAGTGGTTTTGGTGTACTGATCATTACCTGCAAGAATCATCAAGATTGGGTGAAAAAATGTTTGCTGAGATTTCAGGCAACTCCTACTTTTTGGAAGCTTGGCAACTGTTTTCCATGAAAGTGATTTTCGTCACTCTCTGCTTAGGGCTACATAAACAGCAAACAAACCATAGAGATAGAACTTGAAACTGCTTTATTGTGTCAAGTTTCAAAGGGTTAGCACAAACCATGTTTGATTTAGAGTTCAAAATACATGTATGCCTATAGGAATAAACAGAATGAAACCTAAAAATGAAAACGGTTACTGCAAAAGTACGTTTTAACCTAGAATAACGAAATTTGGTGAGCCAAGTGGTTTTGGTGTACTGATCATTACCTGAAAGAAACATCAAGATTGGGTGAAAAAATGTTTGCTGAGATTTCAGGCAACTCGTAGTTTTTTGGAAGCTTGGCAACCCCTTTCCATGAAAGTGATTTTCGCTAGTTTCTGCTAAGGGCTACATCAACAGCAAACAAACCATAGAGATCGAACTTGAAACTGCTTTATTGTGTCAAGTTACAAAGGGCTAGCACAAACCGTGTTTGATTTAGAGTTCCAAATACATGTATCCCTATAGGAAAAAACAGAGTGAAACGTAAAAATGAAAATGGTTACTGCAAACGAACGGTTTAAACTAGAAGAACGAAATTTGGTGTGCCAAGTGGTTTTGGTGTACTGATCATTACCTGAAAGAATCATCAAGATTGGGTGAAAAAATGTTTGCTGAAATTTCAGGCAACTCGTAGTTTTTTGGAAGCTTGGCAACCCTTTCCATGAAAGTGATTTTCGCCAGTCTCTTCTTAGGGCTACATCAACAGCAAACAAAACATAAAAATAGACTTGAATCTGCTTTCTTGTGTCAAGTTTCAAAGAGCTAGCACAAACCGTATTTGATTAGGGTTCCAAATGCATGTATCCCTATAGGAGAAAACAGAGTGAAACCTAAAGATGAAAACGGTTACTGCAAACGAACGGTTTAACCTAGAAGAACGAAATTTGGTGAGCCAAGTGGTTTTGGTGTACTGATCATTACCTGAAAGAATCATCAAGAATGGGTTAAAAAATGTTTGCTGAGATTTCAGGCAACTCGTAGTTATGGGGAAGCTTGGCAACCCCTTTCCATGAAAGTGATTTTCGCCAGTCTCGGCTTAGGGCTACATCAACAGCAAACAAACCATAGAGATAGAAGTTGAAACTGCTTTCTTTGTCAAGTTTCAAAGAGCTAGCATAAACCGTGTTTGATTTAGAGTTCTAAATACATATATCCCTCTTGGAGAAAACAGAGTGAAACCTAAAAATGCAAACGGTTACTGCAAATAAACGGTTTAACCTAGAAGAACGAAATTTGGTGAGCCAAGTGGTTTTGGTGTACTGATCATTATCTGAAAGAATCATCAAGATTGGGTGAAAAAATATTTGCTGAGATTTCAGGCAACTCGTAGTTTTTTGGAAGCTTGGCAACCCCTTTCCGTGAAAGGGATTTTGGCCAGTCTCTGCTTGGGGCTACATCAACAGCAAACAAACCATAGAGATAGAAATTGAAACTGCTTTATTGTGTCAAGTTTCAAAGAGCTAACACAAACCGTTTTTGATTTAGAATTCCAAATACATGTATCCCTATAGGAGAAAACAGAGTGAAACCTAAAAATGAAAACGGTTACTGCAAACGAACGGTTTAACCTAGAAGAACGAAATTTGGTGAGCCAAGTGGTTTTGGTGTACTGATCATTACCTGCAAGAATCATCAAGATTGGGTGAAAAAATGTTTGCTGAGATTTCAGGCAACTCCTACTTTTTGGAAGCTTGGCAACTGTTTTCCATGAAAGTGATTTTCGTCACTCTCTGCTTAGGGCTACATAAACAGCAAACAAACCATAGAGATAGAACTTGAAACTGCTTTATTGTGTCAAGTTTCAAAGGGTTAGCACAAACCATGTTTGATTTAGAGTTCAAAATACATGTATGCCTATAGGAATAAACAGAATGAAACCTAAAAATGAAAACGGTTACTGCAAAAGTACGTTTTAACCTAGAATAACGAAATTTGGTGAGCCAAGTGGTTTTGGTGTACTGATCATTACCTGAAAGAAACATCAAGATTGGGTGAAAAAATGTTTGCTGAGATTTCAGGCAACTCGTAGTTTTTTGGAAGCTTGGCAACCCCTTTCCATGAAAGTGATTTTCGCTAGTTTCTGCTAAGGGCTACATCAACAGCAAACAAACCATAGAGATCGAACTTGAAACTGCTTTATTGTGTCAAGTTACAAAGGGCTAGCACAAACCGTGTTTGATTTAGAGTTCCAAATACATGTATCCCTATAGGAAAAAACAGAGTGAAACGTAAAAATGAAAATGGTTACTGCAAACGAACGGTTTAAACTAGAAGAACGAAATTTGGTGTGCCAAGCGGTTTTGGTGTACTGATCATTACCTGAAAGAATCATCAAGATTGGGTGAAAAAATGTTTGCTGAGATTTTAGGCAACTCGTAGTTTTTTGGACGCTTGGCAGCCCCTTTCCATGAAAGTGATTTTCGCCAGTCTCTGCTTAGGGCTACATCAAGAGCAAACAAACCATAGAGATAGAACTTCAAACTGCTTTATTGTGTCAAGTTTCAAAGAGCTAGCACAAACCGTGTTTGATTTAGAGTTCCAAATACATGTATCCCTATAGGAGAAAACAGAGTGAAACCTATAAATGAAAATGATTACTGCAAATGAACGGTTTAACCTAGAAGAAGGAAATTTGGTGAGCCAAGTGGTTTTGGTGTACTGATCATTTCCTGAAATAATCATCATGATTAGGTGAAAAAATGTTTGCTGAGATTTCAGGAAACTCGTAGTTTTTTGGCAGCTTGGCAACCCCTTTCCATGAAAGTGATTTTCGCCATTCTCTGCTTATGGCTACATCAACAGCAAACAAACCATGGAGATAGAACTTGAAACTGCTTTCTTGTGTCAATTTTCAAATAACTAGCACAAACCGTGTTTGATTTAGAGTTCCAAATACATCTATCCCTATAGAGAAAACAGAGTGAAACCTAAAAATGAAAACGGGTACTGCAAACGAACGGTTTAACCTAGAAGAAGGAAATTTGGTGAGCCAAGTGGTTTTGATGTACTGATCATTACCTGAAGGAATCATCAAGATTGGGTGAAAAAATGTTTGCTGAGATTTCAGGCAACTCGTAGTTTTTTGGAAGCTTGGCAACCCCTTTCCAAGAAAGTGATTTTCGCCATTCTCTCCTTAGGGCTACATCAACAGCAAACAAACCATAGTGATAGAACTTGAAACTTCTTTATTGTGTCAAGTTTCAAAGAGCTAGCACAAACCGTGTTTGATTTAGAATTCCAAATACATGTATCCCTATAGGAGAAAACAGAGTGAAACCTAAAAATGAAAACGGTTACTGAAAACGAACGGTTTAACCTAGTAGAACGAAATTTAGTGAGCCAAGTCGTTTTGGTGTACTGATCATTACCTGAAAGAATCATCAAGATTGGGTGAAAAAATGTTTGCTGAGATTTCAGGCAACTCGTAGTTTTTTGGAAGCTTGGCAACCCCTTTCCATGAAAGTGATTTTCGCAAGTCTCTGCTTAGGGCTACATCAACAGCAAACAAACCATACAGATAGAAGTTGAAACTGCTTTATTGTGTCAAGTTTCAAAGAGCTAGCACAAACCGTGTTTGATTTAGAGTTCCAAATACATGTATCCCTATAGGAGAAAACAGAGTGAAACCTAAAATGAAAACGGTTACTGCAAACGAACGGTTTAATTTAGAAGAACGAAATTTGGTGAGCCAAGTGGTTTTGGTGTACTGATCATTACCTGAAAGAATCATCAAGATTGGGTGAAAAAAAGTTTGCTGATATTTCAGGCAACTCAGTAGTTTTTTGGAAGCTTGCAACCCCTTTTTATGAAAGTGATTTTCGCCAGTCCTTGCTTAGGGCTACATCAACAGCAAACAAACCATAGAGATAGAACTTGAAACTGCTTTATTGTGTCAAGTTTCAAAGAGCTAGCACAAACCGTGTTTGATTTCGAGTTCCAAATACATGTATCCCTATAAAAGAAAACAGAGTGAAACGTAAAAATGAAAACGGTTACTGCAAAGGAAAGGTTTAACCTATAAGAACGAAATTTGGTGAGACAAGTCGTTTTGGTATACTGATCATTATCTGAAAGAATCATCAAGATTGGGTGAAAAAATGTTTGCTGAGAATTCAGGCAACTGGTAGTTTTTTGGAAGCTTGGCAACCCCTTTCCATGAAAGTGATTTTCGCCAGTCTCTGCTTAGGGCTACATCAACAGCAAACAAACCATAGAGATAGAACTTGAAAGTGCTTTATTGTGTCAAGTTACAAAGGGCTAGCACAAACCGTGTTTGATTTAGAATTCCAAATATATGTATTCCTATAGGAAAAAACATAGTGAAACCTAAAAATGAAAATGGTTACTGCAAACGAACGGTTTAACCTAGAAGAACGAAATTTGGTGAGCCAAGTGGTGTTGGTGTACTGATCATTACCTGAAAGAATCATCAAGATTGGGTGAAAAAATGTTTGCTGTGATTTCAGGCAACTCGTAGTTTTTTGAAAGCTTTTCAACCCCTTACTATGAAAGTGATTTTCGACAATCTCTGCTTAGGGCTACATCAACAGCAAACAAACCATAGAGATAGAACTTGAAACTGATTTATTGTGTCAAGTTTCAAAGGCTAGCAAAAACCGTGTTTGATTTAGAGTTCCAAATACATGTATCCCTATAGGAGTAAACAGAGTGAAACCTAAAAACAAAAACGGTTACTGCAAACGAACGGTTTAACCTAGAAGAACGAAATTTGGTGAGCCAAGTGGTTTTGTTGTACTGATTATTACCTGAAAGAATCTTCAAGATTGGGTGAAAAAATGTTTGCTGAGATTTCAGAAAACTCGTAGTTTTTTGGAAGCTTGGCAACCCCTTTCCATGAAAGTGATTTTCGCCAGTCTCTGTCTGCATAGGGCTACATCAACAGCAAACAAACCATAGAGATAGAACTTGAAACTGGTTTCTTGTGTCACATTTCAAAGAGCTAGCACAATCCCTGTTTGATTTACAGTTCCAAATACATGTATCCCTATCGGAAAAAAAAGAGTGAAACCTAAAAATGAAAACCGTTACTGCAAACGAACGGTTCAACCTAGAAGAACGAAATTTGGTGAGCCAAGTGGTTTTGGTGTACTGATCATTACCTGAAAGATTCATCAAGATTGGGTGAAAAAATGTTTGCTGAGATTTCAGGCAACTCGTAGTTTTTTGGAAGCTTGGCAACCCCTTTCCATGTAAGTGATTTTCGCCAGTCTGTGCTTAGGGCTACATCAACAGCAAACAAACCATAGAGATAGAACTTGAAACTGCTTTATTGTGTCAAGTTACAAAGGGCTAGCACAAACCGTTTTTGATTTAGAATTCCAAATATATGTATTTCTATAGGAAAAAACAGAGTGAAACCTAAAAATGAAAATGGTTACTGCAAACGAACGGTTTAACCTAGAAGAACGAAATTTGGTGAGCCAAGTGGTTTTGGTGTACTGATCATTACCTGAAAGAATCATCAAGATTGGGTGAAAAAATGTTTGCTGTGATTTCAGGCAACTCGTACTTTTTTGGAAGCTTTTCAACCCCTTACAATGAAAGTGATTTTCGACAATCTCTCCTTAGGGCTACATTAACAGCAAACAAACCATAGAGATAGAACTTGAAACTGCTTTATTGTGTCAAGTTTCAAAGGGCTAGCACAAACCGTGTTTGATTTATAGTTCCAAATACATGTATCCTATAGGAGAAAACAGAGTGAAACCTAAAAATGAAAATGGTTACTGCAAACGAACGGTTTAACCTAGAAGAACGAAATTTGGTGAGCGAAGTGGTTTTGGTGTACTGATCATTACCTGAAAGAATCATCAAGATTGGGTGAATAAATGTTTGCTGAGATTTCAGGAAACTCGTAGTTTTTTGGAAGCTTGGCAAACCCTTTCTATGAAAGTGATTTTCGACAGTCTCTGCTTAGGGCTATATCAACAGCAAACAAACCATAGAGATAGAACTTGAAACTGCTTTATTGTGTCAAGTTTCAAAGGGCTACCACAAACGGTGTTTGATTTAGAGTTCCAAATACATGTATCCCTATAGGAGAAAACAGAGTGAAACCTAAAAACGAAAACGGTTACTGCAAACGAACGGTTTAACCTAGAAGAACGAAATTTGGTGAGCCAAGTGGTTTTGGTGTACTGATCATTACCTGAAAGAATCATCAAGATTGGGTGAAAAAATGTTTGCTGATATTTCAGGCAACTCGTCGTTTTTTGGAAGCTTGCAACCCCTTTTTATGAAAGTGATTTTCTCCAGTCTCTGCTTAGGGCTACATCAACAACAAACAAACCATAGAGA
>NW_027521050.1:0-137393 GCF_052094955.1 Ictidomys tridecemlineatus
AGTCTGAGGTGCAGAGGGACTGTTACAGAGAGCAGAGTTTGAAGACTTGGGTGAAGAATGACTCATACATAACACAGAGGTTGAAGACTCGGGTGCAGAAGGACCGTTACAGAGGGCAGAGGTTGGAGACTGCAGTACAGAGGTTGAAGATTGGGGTGCAGAAGGCCTGTTACAGAGAGGAAAGGTTGGACACTGGGTTGAAGAAGAATCTTACAGAAAGCAGATGTTGGAGACTGAGGTGCACAAGGACTTTTGCAGAGAGTAGAGGTTTGAGACTGAGGCACAGAAGGATTGTTACAGAGACCAGAGTATGGAGACTGGAGTGCAGAAGGACTTTTGCAGATAGCAGAGGTTGGAGACTGGGATGTAGAAGGACTGTTGCAGGGAAAACAATTTGGAGACTGGAGTGCTGAAGGAATGTTGCAGAGAGCAGATGTAGGAGACTGAGATTCAGAAGTACTGTCACAGAGAGAAGAGAATGGAGACTGGGGTGGAGAATAATTGTTATAGAGAACACACTTTGGAGACTGGGGTGCAGAAGGGCTGTTACAGAGAGCAGAGTTTGGAGATTAGGTTGCAGAAGGATCTTATGTAGACCAGAGTTTGGAGACTGAGGTGCAGAAGGACTGTTACAGAGCGCATTTGTCGGAGTGTGGGGTGCACAAGGATCATTGCAGACAGCAGAGTTTCCAGATTGAGGTGCAGAAGCACTGTTACAGAGAGCAGAGTTTGGAGACTGGGGTGCAGAAGGACTGTTGCAGATATCATAGCTTGGAAACTAGGGTTAAGAAGGACTGTTGCAGGGAGCAGGTGTTTGAGACTTGGGTGCAGAAGGACTTTTGCAGAGAGTAGAATTTGGGGACCAAGTTCCAGAAGGACTGTTTCAGATAGCAGAGGTTGGAGACTGTGGTACTGAAGGACTGATACAGAAAACGTAGGTTGGAGACTGAGGTGCAGAAGGACCATTACAGAGAGCAGAGTTTGGAGACTGCAATACAGGAGGACTGTTACAGAGAGCAGAGGTTGGAGACTGGTGTGCAGAAGAACTCTTGCAGAGAGCAGAGGTAGAAGACTGAGAGCAGAGGTTGGAGACTGGGTAAAAAAGTGCTGTTACAGAGAGCAGAGATTGGCGACTGGGGTGCAGTAGAATTATTGCAGAGAGCAGAGGTTGGAGATTGGTGTGCAGAAGGATCCTTGCAGAGAGCAGAGGTTGGAGACTTGGGTGCAAAAGGACAGTTGCAGAGAGCAGATTTTCGAGACTGGGATGCAGAAGGACTGTTACACAGAGCAGAGGTTGAAGTCTGGAGTGAAAAAGGACTGTTGCAGAGAGCAGAGTTCGGAGACTTGGGTGCAGAAAAACTGTAATAGAGAGCAGAAGTTGGATACTGAGATACAGAAGGACTGTTACAGAGAGCAGAGTTTGGAGACTGGGGTGCAGAATTACTGACACAGAAAGCAGAGGTTGGAGATTGGGATGCAGAAGGACTGTTTCAGAGAGTAGATCTTAAATACTGGGGTGCAGAAGAACTGTTGCAGAGAGCAAAATTTGGAGACTGGGGTGCAGTAGGATCTTACTGAGAGCAGAGGTTGGAGACTGAGGTGGAACAAGACTGTTACAGAGAGCAGAGTTTGGAGACTGGGGTGCAGAAGGCCTGTTAAATAGAGCAGAGGTTGAAGACTGAGGTGCAGAAGGACTGTCACTGAGAGCAGATTTTGGAGACTGGGGTGCCATCTGATACAGAAATCAGATGTTGGAGCCTGGGGTGCAGAATGATTGTTGCAGACAGCAGAGGTTAGAGACTAGGTTGCAGAAGGACTGTTGCTGAGACCAGAGGTTGGAGACTTTCGTCAGAAGGACCGTTGCAGAGAGCAGAGGTTGGAGACTGGGGTGGAGAAGGAATGTTACAGAGAGCAGAGTTTGGAAACTGGGGTGTAGAAGGATCTTAGAGAGAGCAGAGGTTGGAGACTGGGGTTCAGAAAGACTGTTACAGAGAGCAGAGGTTGGAGAATGGGATGCAGAAGGATTGTTTCAGAAAATAGATCTTAAAGACTGGGGTGCAGAAGAACTGTTGCAGAGAGCAGAAGTTTGAGACTGGGGTGCATAAGGATTGTTGCAGGAAGCAGATGTTGGAGACTGTGGTGAAGAAGGACTTTAACAGAGATCAGAGTTTGGAGATTGGGGTGCAAAAGGATCTTACAGAGAGCAGACTTTGGAGAGTGGGGTGCAAACGAATTGTTGCACAGAGCAGAGGTTGGAGACTGGGGTGCAGAAGGACTGTTACAGAGAGTAGAGTTTGGACACTGGGTGGCAGAAGGATTTTACATAAAGTAGAGGTTGGAGACTGAGGTGCAGAAGAAATGTTACCGAGAGCAATGGTTTGAGACTGGGGTGCAGAAGGATTTTTGCAGAGAGCAGAGTTTGGATACTGACATGCTGAAGGACTCTTGCAGACAACAGAGGTTGGAGAATGGGGTGCAAAAGGACCGTTGCAGAGAGCATATTTTGGAGACTGAGGTGCAGAAGGATTGTTACAGAGAGCAGAGTTTGGAGACTGGGGTGAAGAAGGACTGTTATGTAGATCAGAGTTTGGAGACTGGAGTGCAGAAGGATATTTCAGAGTGCAGAGGTTGGGCCTGCGTTTTAGACAAACTGTTGCACAAAGCAGAGGTTTGAGACTGGGGTGCATAAGGACTGTTACAGGGAGCAGAGTTTCAAGACTTTGTTTCAGAAAGATCTTACATAAAGCAGAGGTTGGAGACTGAGGTGCAGAAGAAATGATATCCAGAGCAGAGTTTGGATACTGGGGGGCAGAAGGACTGTTGCCGAGACCAGAGGTTGGAGACTTTCGTGCATAAAGACCGTTGCAGAGAGCAGAGGTTGGAGACTGGGGTGTAGAAGGTTCTTACAGAGAGCAGAGGTTGGAGACTGGGGTTCAGAAAGAATGTTACGGAGAGCAGAGGTTAGAGACTGAGTTGCAGAAGGACTGTTACAGAAAGCAGAGTTTAGAGACTGTGGTGCAAAAAAATTTTTGCAGAGATCAGAGTTTTTAGACTGATGTACAGAAGGACTGTTGCAGAGAGCAGATGTTGGAGACTGGGTTGCAGAAGGATCGTTGCAGAGAGCAGAGTCTAGAGACTGGGGTGCAGTAGCACCATTGAGAGGGCAGAGTTTGGGAACTGAGGTGTTGAAAGATTTTTACAGAGAACAGAATTTGGATACTGGGGTGCAGAAGGACTGTTTCAGAGAGCAGAGGTTGGAAACTGGGGTTTAGAAAGACTGTGGCAGGGAGCAGAGGTTGGAGACTGGGGTAGAACCAGACTGTTACAGAGAGCAGAGTTTGGAGACTGGGGTGGAAACGATCGTTGCAGAGAACCGAGTTTTCAGACTTAGGTGCAGAAGGACTGTTGGAGATTACATAGGTTGGAGACTGGGGTGCAGAAGGATCTTTGCAGAGACCAGAGGATTGAGACTGGGGTTCAGAAGAACTGTTACAGAGAACAGAGTTTGGAGACTGGGGTGCAGAAGGACCATTGCAGAGCGCAGAGTTCGGAGACTGCGATACAGGTAAACTGTTACAGAGAGCAGAGGTTAGAGAATTGTTTATAGAAGAACTGTTTCAGAATGCAGATGTTGGAGACTGGGGTTCAGAAGAACTGTTGCTGAGAGCAGAGTTTAGAAACTGGGGTGCAGTAGAACTGTCGCAGAGTGCAGAGTTTGGAGACTGAGGTGCAGAAAGAATGTTACAGAGAGCAAAGTTTGGAGACTGGGGTGCAGAATTACTGATACAGATAGCAGAGGTTGAGACTGGGGTGTAGAAGAACCGTTACAGAGAGCAGAGGTTGGAGACTGTAGTACAGAAGGACTGTTGCAGAGAGCAGAGTTTAGAGAATGGGGTGCAGAAGGAATGTTACAGAGAGCAGAGGTTAAAGAATGGGGTGCAGAAGTATGGTTGCAGAGTTCAAAGTTTTGAGACAAATGTGCAGAAGGACTGTTACAAAAAGCAGAGGTTGGAATCCGTGGTTCAGTTGAATTTATACAAAAAGCAGAGTTTTGAGCCTGGGGTGCAGAAGGACCATTAGAGAGAGCAGAGGTTGGAGACTGCGGTGCAGAAGGACTGTTACATAGAGCAGAAGTTTGAGACTGGAAACTAGAAGTACTGTTGCAATTAACAGATGTTGTAGACTGGGTTGCAGCAGGACCGTTGAGGAAAGCAGAGGTTGTAGACTGGGCTGGAGAAGAATGATACAGAGAGCAGAGTTTGAAAACTGGGGTGCAGAAGGACCTTACAGAGAACAGAGTTTGGAGACTGGGGTGAAGAAGGTGTGTTAAGGAGAGCAGATGTTGAAGACTTGGGTGCATAAGGATCGTTGAAGAGAGCAGAGATTGGAGACAGCGGTGCAGAAAAACAGTTACAGAGAGCAGAGGTGGAGTCTGGGGTGCAGAATAATCATTGACGAGAGTAGAAGTTGGAGACTGAGTTGCAGAAGAATTGGTGAAGACAGCAGAGGTGGATACTGGGCTGCAGAAGGATCTTTACAGAGAGAAGTGCTGGGAGACTGCAGTTCAGAAGGACTGTTACAGAGAGCACAGGTTGGAGACTGGGGTGAAGAAGGAATGTTGCAGAAAGAAGAGGTTGGAGACTGGGGTGCAGAAGCAGTGTTTCAGAGAGCAGAAGTTGGAGACTGAGATGCAGAAGGATTGTAACACAGAGCAGACGTTGGAAACTGGGGTGAAGAATTATGATACAGAAAGCAGAGGTGTGAGACTGGGATGCAGAAGGACCGTTACAGAGGGTAGAGGTTGCAGACTGGCGTGCAGAAGAACTGTTTCAGAGAGCAGAGTTTTGAGGCTGAGTTGCAGCAGGACTGTTACAGAGAGCAGAGTTTGGTGACTGAGGTGCAGAAGGACTGTTACAGAAAGCAGAGGTTGGAAATTGGGGTACAGAGGGACGGATACAGAGAGCAGAGTTTGGCGACTGCGGTATAGAAAGACTGTAACAGAGAGCAGAGGTTTGAGAATACGGTGCAGAAGGACTGTTAAAGAGAACAGAGGTTGGAGACTGGGGTGCAGAAGGATTGTTACAGAGAGCAGAGGTTGGAGACTGGGGTGCAGAAGGACTGTTACACAGAAAAGAGGTTGAAGACTGGGGTGCAGAAAGACTGTTGCAGAGAGCAGAGGCTGGAGACTTGGGTGAAGAAGGACTGTTGCCAAGATCAGAATTTTGAGACTGATGTGAAGAAGGACTGTTGAGGAGAGGAGAGGTTGGAGACTGAGGTGCAAAAGGATCGTAGCAGAGAACAGCGTTTTAAGACTGAGGTGCAGAAGCACTGTTGCAGAGACCACAGGGTGGAGACTGGGGCGCAGAAGGACTGTTGCAGAGAGCAGTGTTTAGAGACTGGGGTGCAGAAGTCTTGTTATAGAGAACAGACTTTGGAGACTGGGGTGCAGAAGGCCTGTTACGTAGAGGAGAGTTGGGAGAAGGTGTGCAGAAGGACTGTTAGAGAGCGCAGAGTTGGGAGACTGGGTTGCAGAAGGATCTTACAGAGAACAGATATTAGAGAGTGAGGTGTAGAATGATTGTTGCAGAGAGAAAAGTTTGGAGACTGGGGTGCAGAAGGCCTGTTACAGAGAGCAGAGTTTGGAGACTGGGGTGCAGAAGGCCTGTTAAATAGAGCAGAGGTTGAAGACTGGGGTGCAGAAGGACAGTTATAAACAGCAAAGTTAGGAGACTGGGTGGCAGAAGGATCTTACAGAGAGTAGAGAGCAGAGGGTTGTAGACGGAGGCGCAGAAAACTTGTTAGAGAGAGAAGAGGTTGGAGACTGCGGTCAAGAAGGACTGTAGCAGAGAGAAAAGGTTGGAGACTAAGGTGCAGAGGGACAGTTACACATAGCACAGGTTGGAGACTGGGGTGCAGAAGGACTGATACAGAAAGCAGAGTTTGGAGACTCGGGTGTAGAAGTACCCTTACAGAGAGCAGATGTTGGCGAATGCAGTAGAGAAAGACTGTTATAGAGAGCAGAGGTTGGAGACTGGGGTGCAGTAGGACTGTTGCAGAGAGCAGAGGTTGCAGACTGACTTGCAGAAGGACTGTTACAGACGGAAGAGTTTTGAGACTGTGGTTCAAAACGACAGATACAGGAAGCAGGGGTTGGATATTGAGGTGCATAAGGACCCTTAAGGAGAACAGCAGTTGGAGACTGCGGTAGAGAAGGACGGTTACAGAGAGCAAAGGTTGGAAACTGGGGTGCAAAAGAACTGATGTAGAGACCAGAGGTTGGAGACTGTGGTTCTGAAGGATCGTTGGGGCGAGCAGAGTATAGAGGCTGGGGTGTAGAAGGACTGTTCCAGAGAGCAGAGTTTGGAGACTGGGGTGTAGAAGGACTATTTCAGAGAGCAGATGTTAGAGACTTGGGTGCAGAAGGACTGTTGCATAGAGCAGAGTTTGGAGACTCAGGTACAGAAGGACTGTAAAAGAGAGCAGAGGTTGGAGACTGGGGTGCAGAAGGATTAATGCATAGAGCAGATTTTTCAGACTGAGGTACAGAAGAACTGTTGCAGAGAGCAGATTTTGGAGACTGGGGTTCAGAAGGACTGTTGCAGGGAGCAGAGGTTTGAGACTAGGGTGCAGAAGGATCGTTGCAGAGAGCAGGCGGTTAGAGACTGGGGTGCAGAAAGATCCTTGGTGCGAGCAGAATATGGAGACAGGGTTGTAGAAGGACTGCTGCAGAGAACAGAGGTTGGAGTCTGAGGTGCAGAAGGACCATTGCAGAAAGCAGAGATTGGAGACTGGGTTTCAGAAGGATCCTACAGAAAGCAGAGTTTGGACACTGAGGTGCAGAAGGACTGTTGCAGAAAGCAGAGGTTGGAGATTGGGGCGCAGAAGTACTTTTGCAGAGAACAGAGGTTGGATTCTGAGGTGCAGAAGGACGTTTACAGAGAGCAGAGGTTGGAGACTGGTGTGCAGAATGACTGACAGATAACACAGAGTTTGAAGACTCTGGTGTAGAAGGACTGTTACAGAGAGCAGACGTTGGAGACTGCAGTACAGAAGGACTGTTACAGAGAGCAGAGGTTTAAGACTGGGGTGCAGAGGGAGTGTTGCAGAGAGTAGAAGATGCAGAGTGAGGTGCAGAAAGAGTGTTACAGAGAGCAGAGTTTGGAGACTCTGGTGCAGAAGGACTGATTCAGAAAGCAGAGGTTGAAGAATGGGGTGTAGAAGGACTGTTGCAGGGAGCAGAGTTTGGAGACTGGGTAGGAGAAGGACTGTTGCAGACAGCAGATATTGGAGACTGAAGTGCAGAAGGAATGTTGCAGAGAGCAGAAATTAGAGACTGGGGTGCATATGGACTATTGCAGAGAGCAGAGGTTACAGACTGACTTGCAGAAAGCCTGATACAGACAGCAGAGTTTGGAGAATGTGGTGCAAAAGGACTGATACAGAAAACAGAGGTTGGAGAATGTGGTGCAGAAGGACCCTTACAGAGAACAGAGTTTGGAGACTGAAGAACAGAAGGACTGTTACAGAGAGCAGAGGTTGGAGTCTGGGGTGCAGAATGAATGATACATAACGCAGAGTTTGGAGACTCGGGTGCAGAAGGACCGTTACAGAGAGCAAAGGTTAGAGACTGGGTTGGAGAAGGACCCTTACAGAGATCAGAGGTTGAAGACTGCGGTACAGAAGAACTGTTGTTGAGAGCAAGGTTGGAGACTCGGGTGCAGAGAAACCATTGCAGAGAGCAGTGGTTGGAGACTGCAGTACAGAAGGACTGTTACAAAGGGCAGAGGTTGGAGACTGGGGTGGAGAAGAACTGTTGCAAAGAGCAAAATTGCAGAGTGAGGTGCAGAAGGACTGTTAAAGAGAGAAAAGTTTGGAGACTGTGGTGCAGAAGGACTGATACAGAAAGCAGAGGTTGGAGACTGGTGTAAAGAAGGACCATTACAGAGAACAGAGGTTGAAGACTGCGGTACAGAAGAAGTGTTTTTGAAAACAAGGTTGGAGACTGGGGTGCAGAAGAACCATTGCAGAGAGCAGAGGTTGGAGACTGGGGTATGGAATGATCTTACAGAGAGCAGAATTTTTAGACTGGGTTGCAGAAAGACTGTTGCAGAATAGACGTTGTAGACTGGGGTGCAGAAGGATCGTTGAAGAGAACAGATTATTGAGACTGGGGTATAGAAGGACTGTTCCAGTGAGCAGAGGTTGGAGACTGGGGTGCAGAAGGACTGTTGCAGAGAGAAGTTGTTGAAGACTGAGGTGCAGAAGGATTGTTTCAGAGAGCAGAGTTTGGAGACTGAGGTGCAGAAGGAAAGTTACAGAGAGCAGAGCTTGGAGACTGGGGTGCAGAAGAACTGATACCGAAAGCACAGGGAAAGACTGGGGTCAAGAAGGACCGTTAGAGAGAGCAGAGGTAAGAGATTTCAGTACAGAAGGACTGTTACAAAGAGCAAATGTTGAAGACTGTGGTACGGAAGGGCTGTTGCAGAGAACAGAAATTGAAAACTGGGGTGCATAATGACCATTGCTTAGAGCAGAGTTTGGAGACTGATGTGCCAAAGGATTGTTACAGGGAGTAGAGTTTGGAGACTTGGGAGCAGAAGGATTTTTCACAGAGCTGAGGTTGGGGACAGGGGGACAGAAGCACTGTTGCAGAGAGCAGAGTTCGGAGACTTTGGTGTAGAAGGATGGTTGCAGAGAGAAGAGGTTAAAGTCTGTGGTTTAGAAGGATTGTTGCAGAAAGCAGAGGATGGAGACTGAGGTGCAGAAGGACTGTTACAGAGAGCAGTTTTCGGAGCCTGGGGTGCAAGACTGATACAGAAATCAGATGTTGGAGCCTGGAGTGCAGAATGATTGTTGCAGACAGCAGAGGTTGAAGACTGGGTTGCAGAAGGACTGTTCTAGAGAGCAGATTTTGGAGACTTAGGTGCAGAAGGACTGTTACACAGAGCAGAGGTTGGAGACTGGGATGCAGAAGAACTGTTGCAGAGAACAGAGGTTGAAGACTGGGGTGCAGAAGGATCGTGGAAGAGAGCAGAGATTTCAGACTGAGGTGCAGAAGGATAAATGCAGAGAGCAGATGTTGAAGACTGGGGTGCAGAAGGGCTGTTGCAGAGATCAGAGGTTAGAGACTTGTGTACAAAAAAACTGTTCAGAGAGAAGATGTTGAAGACTGGGGTGCAGAACGCCTGTTACAGAGAGCAGAGTTTGTAGAAAGGGTGCAGAAGGGACTGTTACAGAGAGCAGATTTTGGAGATTGGTTTACAAAAGTATTTTACAGAGAGTAGAGTTTGGAGACTGAGATGCAGAAGGACTGTTACAGAGAGTAAACGTTGGATACTGAGGTGCAGAAGGACAATTGCAGAAAGCAGAGGTTGAAGACTGAGGTGCAGAAGGACTGTTACTGAGAGCAGAGGTTGGAGACTGAGGTGAAGAAAGAATGATACAGAAAGCAGAGTTTTGAGACTGGGGTGCAGAAGGACCAGTACAGAGTGCAGAGTTTGGGGATTGCGGTGCAGAAGAACTGTTACAGAGAGCAGAGGTTAGAGACTGGGGTGCAGAAGGACTGTTGCAGAGAACAGAGTTTGGCAACTGAGGTGCAGAACGGCTTTTACAGGGAGCCGAGTTTGGAGGCTGGGATGCAGAAGGACTGTTGCAAAGTACAGAGTTTGGAGACTGGGGTACAGAGGATCATGAAAGATAGCAGAGATTTCAGAATGAGGTGCAGAAGGACAAATGCAGAGAGCAGAATTTGGAGACTGGGGTTCAGAAGGGCTGTTGCAGAGAGCAGAGTTTAGAGACTTTTGTACAGCAGGACTGTTTCAGAGAGAAGATGTTAGAGACTGGGGTGAAGAACGCCTGCTACAGAGAGCAGAGTTTGGAGAAGGGGTGCAGAAGAACTGTTACAGAGAGCAGATTTTGGAGTTTGGTTTGAAAAAGTATCTTACAGAGAGTAGAGTTTGGAGACTAATATGCAGATCGACTGTTACAGAGAGTAGAAGTTGGATACTGAGGTGCAGAAGGACAATTGCTAAGAGCTGAGGTTGAAGACTGAGGTGCAGAAGTACTGTTACAGAGAGTAGAGGTTGGAGACTGAGGTGCAGAGAACTGATACAGAAAGCAGAGTTTGGAGACTGGGGTGCAGAAGGACCATTATGGAGAGCAGAGTTTGTTGATTGCGGTGCAGAAGAACTGTTACAGAGAGCAGAGGTTAGAGACTGGGGTGCAGAAGGACTGTTGCAGACAACAGAGGTTGGCAATTGAGGTGCAGAACGGCTGCTACAGGAGCAGAGTTTGGAGACTGGGATGCAGAAGGACTTTTGGAAAGAAGAGAGTTTGAAGACTGGGTTACAGAAGGACCGTTGCACAGAGTAGATGTTGGAGATTTGGATGCAGAAAGCCTGTTAAAGAGAGAAAAGGTTGGAGACTGGGTGCATAAGGACTGTTACAGGAAGCAGAGTTTGGAGACTGGGTAGTAGAAGGATCTTACAGAGAGCAGAGGTTGGAGAATGACTTGCAGAAGGAGTGTTACAGAGAGCATATCTTGGAGACTAAGGTGCAGAAGGACTGTTACAGAGAGTAGAGTTTGGAGACTTGGGTGCAGAAGGATCTTTCAGAGACTGAGGTTTGGGACTGGGGTAAAGAATCACTGTTGCAAAGAGCAGAGATTGGACACTTGGGTGCAGAAGGATTTTTGCAGACAGAAGAGTTTGAACTCTGTGGTTTAGAAAGATCATTGCAGAGAGCAGAGTTTGGAGACTGAGGTGCAGAAGGACTGTTACAGAGAGCAGAGGGTGGAGACTGGGTGCAGAAGGACATTTACAGAAATTAGATGTTGGAGCCTGGGGTGCAGAATGATTGTTGCAGATAGAAGACTTTGGAGTGTGTGGTTTAGAAGGATCGTTGCAGAGAGCAGAGATTGGAGACTGGGTTGCAGAAGGACTGTTGCAGAGAGCAGAATTAGGAGACTTAGGTGCTGAAGGCCTGTTAAAGAGTGAAAAGGTTGGAGACTGGGGTGCATAAGGATTGTTACAGGAAGCAGAGTTTGGAGACTGGGTAGTAGAATTATCTTACAGACGTGCAGAAGGAGTGTTACATAGAACAGAGTTTGGAGACTGGGGTGCAGAAGGATCGTTGCAGAGAGCAGAGACTTCAGACTGAGGTGAAGGAAGGACTATTGCAGACAGCTGATGTTGGAGACTGGGGTTTCAGAAAGACTGTTGCAGAGAGGAGAGGTTGGACACTTGGGTGCAAAAGGATCGTACCAGAAAGCAGAGATTGGAGACTGGGGTGCAGAAGCACCGTTACAGAGAATAGAGGTTGGAGACTGCGGAATAGAAGGACTGTTAAAGAGAGCCGAGGTTGGAGACAGGTGTGCAGAAGGATATAACAGAGAGCAGAGGTTGGGAGACTAAGTGCAGGAGGCCTGTTACAGAGAGCAGAGCTTTGAGACTGGGGTGCAGAAGGCATGTAACATAGAGCAGAGTTTGGAGACTGGGTGGCAGAAGGATCTTACAAAGAGCAGAGGTGGTTACTGAGGTGCCGAAGGACTGTTACAGAGAGCAGAGTTTGGAGACTGGGGTCGAGAAAGATCGTTGCAGAGAGCAGAGTTTTCAGAATGATGTTTAGAAGGACTGTTGAAGAGAACAGAGTTTGGAGTCTTGGGTGCAAAAGGATCATTACAGAGAGCAGAGGGTGGAGACTAGGGGTGCCAAAGGACTGTTTCAGAGAGCAGAGTTTGGAGATTGGGTTCAGAAGGACTGTTACATAGAGCAGACGTTGGTGTCTGGGTTCAGAAGTACTGTTACAGAAAGCAGAGATTGGAGTCTGGTTTACAGAAGGATATTACAGAGAGCAGAGTTTTGAGACTGAGTTGCAGAAAGACTGTTATAGAGAATAGATGTTGAAGACTGCGGTGCAGAAAGAACTTTGCAGAGAGCAGAGGTGGAGACTGATGTGCAGAAGGATTGTTGATGAGTGCAGAGGTTGGAGACTTAGGTGTAGAAGGATTGCTACAGAGAGCAGAGGTTAGAGACTTGAGTGCAGAAAGACTGATACAGAAAGCATAGTTTGGAGGCTGGTTGCAGAAGGACTGTTGTAGAGAGAAGAGGTTTGAGACTGGTGTGCAGAAGGACTATTGCACAGAGCAGAGCTTTGAGACTGGTGTGCAGATGGACAGTTGCAGAGAGTAAAGGTTTGAGATTGGGGTGCAGAAGGACTTTGCAGAGAGCAGAGGTTGGAGACTGGGGTGGAGAAGAACTGTTGCAGAGTAAAGATTGGAGATTGGGGTGCCAAAGGACTGATGCAGAGAGCAGAGTTTGGAGACTGAAGTGCAGAAGGACTGTTACGGAGAGCAGAGTTTGGAGACTGGCGTGCAGAAGGACTTATACAGAAAGCAGAAGTTGGAGACTGGTTTGCAGAAGGACTGTTGAAAAGAGCAGAGGTTCGAGACTGGGGTGGAGAAGGAATGTTGTAGAGAGCAGATGTTGGAGACTGGGGTGCAGAAGGACTGTTGCAGAGAGCAGTGTTTGGAGACTGGGGTGCAGTAGGACTATTGCAAAGAACAGAGGTTGCAGACTGATGTACAGAAGAACTGTTAAGGCAGCAGAATTTGGAGACTGTGTTGCAGAAGGACTGATACAGAAAGCATAGGTTGGAAACTGGGGTGCAGAAGTACCCTTAAAGAAACAGAGTTTGGAGACTGCGGAACAGAAGGACTGTTACAGAGAGCCGAGTTTGGAGACTGGGGTTCAGAAGAAGTGTTGAAGAGAACAGCGGTTAAGACTGTGGTGCAGAAGGTTCGTTGCAGAACCCAGAGTTTGGAGACTGGGGGTGCAGAAGGACTGATACAGAAATCAGAGGTCAGAGACTCGGGTGCATAAGGCCTGATACAGAAAGCAGAGTTTGGACACTTTGGTGTAGAAGGACTGTTACAGAGAGGAGAGTTTGAATACTGGGTTGCAGAAGGATGTTACAGAGAGCAGAGGTTGGAGTCTGAGGTGCAGAAGCACTGTTACAGACAGAAAAGTTTGGAGACTGAGGTTCAGAGGGACCATTGCAGAGAACAGAGGTTGAAGACTGAGGTGCAGCAAAATTGTTACAGAGAGCAGAGGTTGAAGACTGGGGTGCAGAAGGACTGATACAGAAAGCAGAGGTTTGATATTCCGGTGCAGAAGGACCCTTACAGAGAGCACAGTTTGGAGACTGAGGTGAAGAAGGACTGTTGCAGAGAGCAGAGGTTGCAGACTGAGTTGCAAAAAGACTGTTACAGCGGGCTGAGTTTCGAGACTTTGGTGAAAAACGACTTATACAGAAAGCAGAGGTTTGATACTGGGGTGCATAAAGACCCTTACGGAGAACAGAGGTTGGAGACTGCGGTACAGAAGGACTGTTACAGAGAGCAGAGGTTGGAGACTGGGGTGCAGAAGAACTTTTGTAGAGAACAGAGGTTGGAACTGGGTTGCAGGAGGATCGTTGTGGTGAGCAGAGTATGGAGACTGGGGTGTAGAAGGACTGTTGCAGAGAGCAGAAGTTGTAGACTGGGGTGTAGAAGGACTGTTGCAGAGAGCAGATGTTGGAGACATGGGTGCAGACAGACTGTTGCATAGAGCAGAGTTTGGAGACTGAGGTGCAGAAGGACGGTAAGAGAGACCAGACGTTGGAGACTGGGGTGCAGAAGGATCGTTGCAGAGAGCAGAGTTTGCAGACTGGTTTTGTAGAAGGATCTTTAAAGAGAACAGATTTTGGAGACTGTAATGCAGAAGGACTTTTACAGAGAGCAGAGGTTGAAGACGGGGGTGCAGTAGCTCATTTACAGAGAGAATATTTTGGAGACTGATGTACAGAAAAACTGTTACAGAGAGCAAAATTTAGAGACTGGGGTGCAGAAGGAGTGTTTCAGAGAGCAGAGGTTGCAAACTGAAGTACAGAAGGACGCTTACAAACACCAGAGTTTAGAGACTGCGGTACAGAAAGACTGTTACAGAGAGCATAGGTTGGAGACTGGGGTGCAGAAGGACTGTTGCAGAGAGCAGAGGTTGGAGACTGGGGTTCAGAAGGCCTGTAACAGAGAGCAGTGCTTGGAAACTGAGGGGCAGAAGAATCGTTGCTGAGAGCAGAGTTTTCAGACTGAGGTGCAGAAGGACTGTTACAGAGAGCTGAGGTTGGAGACTGGGGTGCAGAAGCCTGGTTACAGAGAGCAGAGGTTTTAGACTGGGGTGGAGAAGGACTGCTGCAGAGAGTAGAGGTTGGAGACTGAGGTGCATAAGGATTGTTACAGATAGCAGAAGATGGAGACTGGGGTGCAGAATACTGATACAGAAAGCAGAGCTTGATGACTGGGTTGCAGAAGGACTGTTGCAGAGAACAGAGGTTGGAGACTGAGGTGAGGAACGACTGTTGCAGAGAGAAGATTTTAGAGACTGGGGTGCAGAAGGACTGTTGCAGAGAGCAGAGATTGTAGACTGGTGTGCAGAAGGACTATTGCAGAGAGCAGAGGTTGCAGACTGAGGTATAAAAGGACTGTTACAAAGAGCAGAGTTTGGAGAATGTGGTGCTGATTGACTGATACTGAAACCTTGGTTGAAGACAGGGGTGCAGAAGGACCCTTACAGAGAACAGAGATTGGTGACTGTGGTACAGAAGACTGTTGCAGAGAGCAGAGGTTGGAGACTGGAGTGCAGAATAATTGTTGTAGAGAACAGAGTTTGGAGACTGGTGTGCAGAAGGATTATTGCAAATAGCAGAGGTTTGAGATTGGGTTTCAGAAGGATTATACAGAGAGCACAGTTTGGACACTGAGGTTAAGAAGCACTGTTGCAGAGAGCAGAGGTTGGCGATTTAGGCACAGTAGGACTGTTGCAGAGAGCAGAGGTTAAAGTCTGAGGTTCAGAAGGACTGTTACAGAGAGTAGAGTTTAGAGACGGGGTGCAGAAGAACTGATACAGAAAGCAGAGTTTGAAGACTGGGGTGAAAATAAACCATTTCAGAGAGCAGAGGTTTGAGACTGAAGTAAAGAAGGATGGTTACAGAGAGCAGAGGTTGTAGACTGGGGTGGAAAAAGACTGTTGTAGAGAGCAGAGTTTGGAGACTGGGGTGCAGACGGAATGTTGCAGAGAGCAGAGGTTGCAGAGTGAGGTGCAGAAGGACGGTTACAGAGAGAAGAGTTGGGAGACTGTGGTGCAGAAGGACTGATACAGGAAGCAGAGGTTTGACAATGGGGTGCAGAAGGAACCTTACAGAGAATAGAGGTTGAAGACTGCGGTACAGAAGAACTGATGTAGAGAAAAAGGTTGGAGACTGGGTGCAGAGGGACCTTTGCAGAGAGTAGACGTTGGAGACTGTGGTGCCGAAAGATTTTTGCAGAGAGCAGACGTTAGAGACTGGGGTGCAGAAGGATTTTAAAAAGAGCAAAGTTTGGAAACTGAGTTGCAGAAGGACTGGTGCCGAGACAAGGTGTTGGAGACTGGGGTGCAGAAGGAATGTGCAGAGTGCAGTGTTTGGAGACTGGGGTACAGAAGGACTGTTGCAGAGAGCAGAGGTTGGAGACTGGGGTGCAGAAGGATTTTACAAAGAGTAATGTTTGATGACTGAGTGCAGGAGGACTGTTGCATAGAGCAGAGGTTGGAGATTCGGATGCAGAAGGACTGTGAAGAGTGCAGTGTTTGGAGACTGGGGTGCAGAAGGACTGTTGCAGAGAGCAGAGGTTGGAGACTGGGTTGCAGAAGGACTTTTAAAGAGAGCAGAGTTTGGAGACAGGTGTGCAAAATGAAATTACAGAGAGCAGAGGTTGGAGACTGCGGTGCAATAAGACTGTTGCAGAGAGCAGAGGTTGGAGACTGGGGTACAGAAGGACTGTTAAACAGAGCAGAGGTAGAAACCTGGGATGCAGAATGACGGATAGAGAAAGCAGAGTTTTGAGACTGAGGTACAGAAGGACTGTTGCAGAGAGCAGAGGTTGGAGACTCGGGTGCAGAAAGACTGTGCAGAGTGCAGTGTTTGGAGACTGGGGTACAGAAGGACTGTTAAAAAGAGCAGAGTTTGGAGACAGGTGTGCTGAAGGATCTTACAGAGAGCAGAGGTTGTTGACTGAGGTGCCGAAGAAATGTTACAGAGAGCAGAGTTTGGAGACCGGTGTCCAGAAAGATCGTTGCAGAGAGCAGAGTTTTCAGAATGATGTTTAGAAGGAGTGTTGAAGAGAACAGAGGTTGGAGACTTGGGTGCAAAAGGATCGTTACAGTGAGCAGAGGGTTGCGACTGGGGGTGCGAAAGGACTGTTTCAGAGAGCAGAGTTTGGATATTTGGGTTCAGAAAGACTGTTACAGAGAGCAGAGTTTGGAGACTGGGTTCAGAAGTACTGTTACAGAAAGCAGAGATTGGAGACTGGTTTATAGAAGGATATTAAAGAGAGCAGAGGTTGGAGACTGAGGTGCAAAAGGACTGTTACAGAGAGTAGATGTTGAAGACTGTGGTGCAGAAAGACCTTTGCAGAGAGCAGAGGTTGGAGACTGATGCAGAAGGACTATTGATGAGTGCACAAGTTGAAGACTTGGGTGTAGAATGATTGTTACAGAGAGCAGACATTAGAGACTTGAGTGCAGATGGAAAGTTGCAGAGAGTAGAAGTTTGAGATTGGAATGCAGAAGGACTGTTGCAGAGAGCAGAGGTTGGGGATTAGGGTTCAGAAGGACTGTTACAGAAAGCAGAGTTTGGAGACTGGGTTCAGAAATACTGTTACAGAAAGCAGAGATTGGAGACTGGTTTACAGAAGGATATTACAGAGAGCAGAGGTTGGAGACTGAGGTGCAGAAGGACTTTTACAGAGAGTAGATGTTGAAGACTGCAGTGCAGAAAGACCTTTGCAGAGAGTAGAGGTTGGAGACTGAGGTGCAGAAGGACTGTTGATGAGTGCAGAGGTTGGAGACTTGGGTGTAGAAGGATTGTTACAGAGAGAAGAGTTAGAGACTTGAGTGCAGATGGACATTTGCAGAGAGTAGAGGTTTGAGATTGGGATGCAGAAGGACTGTTGCAGAGAGCAGGGGTTGAAGACTGGGGTGAAGAAGGACTGTTGCAGAGAGTAGAGTTTGGAGATTGGGGTGCTGAAGGACTGATGCAGAGAGCAGAGTTTGGAGACTGAAGTGCAGAAGGACTGTTATGGAGAGCAGAGGTTGGAGACTGGGGTGAAAATAGACTGTTGTAGAGAGCAGGTTTTGGAGACTGGGGTAAGAAGGACTGTTGCAGAGAGCAGAGGTTGCAGAGTTAGGTGCAGAAGGACTGTTACAGAGAGCAGAGTTTGGAGACTGTGGTGCAGAAGGACTGATACAGTAAGCAGAGGTTGGAGAATGGGGTGCAGAAGGAAACTTACAGAGAACAGAGGTTGAATACTGCGGTACAGAAGAACTGATGTAGAGAACAAGGTTGAAGATGGGGTTCAGAGGGACCATTGCAGAGAGTAGATGTTGGAGATTGGGGTGCCGAATAATTTTTGCAGAGAGCGGACGTTAGAGACTGGGGTGCAGACGGATTTTACAGAGAGCAAAGTTTGGAGACTGAGATTCAGAAATACTGTTGCAGAGAGCAGAGGTTGGAAACTGGAGTGCAGAAGGACTGTGCAGAGTGCAGTGTTTGGAGACTGGGGTGCAGAAGGACTGTTGCAGAGAGCAGAGGTAGAAGCCTGGGGTGCAGAACGACGGATACAGAAAGCAGAGTTTGGAGACTGGGGTGCAGAAGGATCGTTGCAGAGAGAAGAGTTTGGAGACTGAGGTGCAGGAGGCCTGTTACAGAGAGCAGAGATTGGAGACTGGGGTGCAGAAAGCCTGTAAAATAAAACACAGTTTGGAGACTGGGTGGCAGAAGGATCTTACAGAGTGCAGAGGTTGTTAACTGAGGTGCCGAATGACTGTTACAGAGAGCAGAGGTTGGCGACCGGTGTCCAGAAAGATTGTTGCAGAGAGCAGAGTTTTCAGAATGATGTTTAGAAGGACTGTTGAAGAGAACAGAGGTTTGAGACTTGGGTGCAAAAGGATCGTTCCAGAGAGCAGAGGGTGGAGACTGGGGGTGCCAAAGGACTGTTTCAGAGAGCAGAGTTTGGAGATTAGGGATCAGAAGGACTGTTACAGAGAGCAGAGTTTGGAGACTGGGTTCAGAAGTACTGTTACAGAAAGCAGAGATTGGAGACTGGTTTACAGAAGGATATTACAGGAGGCAGAGTTTGGAGACTGAGGTGCAGAAGAACTGTTAGAGAGTAGATGTTGAAGACTGTGTCGAAGAAAGACCTTTGAAGAGAGCAGAGGTTGGAGACTGAGGTTCAGAAGGACTGTTGATGAGTGCAGAAGTTGAAGACTTGGGTGTAGAAGGATTGCTACAGAGAGCAGAGTTTAGAGACTTGAGTGCAGATGGACAGTTGCAGATAGTAGAGGTTTTAGAATGGGGTGCAGAAGGACTGTTGAAGAGAGCACAGGTTGGAGACTGGGGTGCAGAAGGACTTATACAGAAAGCAGAGGTTGAAGACTGGGTTGCAGAAGGACTGTTTAAAAAAGCAGAGGTGGGAGACTTGGGTGCAGAAGGACTGTTAAAAAAAGCAGAGGTTGGAATCTGGGGTGGAGAAGAAATGTTGTATGGAGCAGATGTAGGAGTCTGGGGTGCAGAAGGACTGTTAGAGAGAGCAGTGTTCAGACACTGGGGTGCAGTAGGACTATTGCAGAGAGGAGAGGTTGCAGACTGAGGTGCAGAAGGACTGTTTAGAGAGCAGAGTTTGGAGACTGTGGTGCAGAAGGACTGATACAGAAAGCAGAGGTTGGAAACTGGGTTGCAGAAGGAAACTTAAAAAAAACAGAGTTTGGAGACTGTGGAACAGAAGGACTGTTACAGAGAGCAGAGTTTGGAGACTGGGGTTCAGAAGAAGTGTTGAACAGAACAGAGTTTGATGACTGTGGTGCAGAAGGATCATTGCAGAGACCAGATTTTGGAGACTGGGGTGCAGAAGGACTGATACAGAAATCAGGGTTTGGAGACTGGTGTTCAGAAAGCCTAATACAGAAAGCAGAGTTTGGACAATGTGGTGTAGAAGGACTGTAACAGAGAGCAGAGTGTGAATACTGGGTTGCAGAAGGATGTTACAGAGAGCAGAGGTTGGAGACTGAAGTGAAGAAGGACAGTTACAGAGAGCAGATGTGGGAGACAGTGGTGCAGGACTGATACAGAGCAGAAGTTGGAGACTGAGGTACAGAAGGACTGTTACAGAGTGCAGAGGTTTGAGACTCGGGTGGAGAAGGATATTGCAGAGAGCAGAGTTATCAGACTGAGGTACAGAAAAACTTTTGCAGAGAGCAGATGTATGAGATTGGGGTGTACATGGACTGTTGCAGCGAGAAGTGGTTTTAGACTAGGGTGTGATGGATCGTTGCAGAGAGTATATGTTGGAGACTGGGGTGCAGAAGGACTTTTACAGAGAGCAGAGTTTGGAGACTGAGGTGAAGAATTATTGTTACAGAGAGCAGAGTTTGGATACTGGGTTGCAGAAGGCTCTTTCAGAGAAAAGAGGTTGAAGACTGAGGTGTAGATGCACTGTTACAGAGAGTAGAGGTTGGAGACTCAGGTGCAGAAAGACCGTTGCAGAGAGCACAGGTTGGAGACTGTGGTGCAGAAGGATTGGTACAGAGAGCAGAGGTTAGAGACATGAGTGCAGAACAACTGATACGATAGCAGAGGCTGGAGACTTGGATGAAGAAGTACCCTTACAGAGAGCAGAGGTTGGAGAATGCAGTACAGAAGGACTGTTACTGAGAGCAGCGGTTGGAGACTGGGGTGGAGAAGGACTGTTGCACAGAGCAATGTTGGAGACTGGGTTGCAATAGGACTGTTGCAGAGAGCAGAGGATGTAGACTGTGGTGCAGAAAGACTGTTGCAGAGAGCAGAGTTTGCAGACTGAGTTTCAGGAGGACTGTTACAGAGGGCAGAGTTTGGAGACTGTTTTGCAAAACGACTGATACAGATAGCAGAGGTTGGATACTGGAGTGCATAAGGATCCTTAAGGAGAACATAGGTTCGAGACTGTGGTAGAGAAGGACTCTTACCAAGAGCAGAGGTTGGAGACTGGGGTGCAGAATAACTGTTGTAGAGATCAGAGTTTGGAGACTGGGGTGCAGAAGGACCATTGCAGAAAGCAGAGTTTGAAGACTGGGTTTCAGAAGGATCTTACAGAGAGCAGAGTTAGAACACTGAGGTGCACAAGGACTGTTGCAGAGACCAGAGGTTGAAGATTGGGGCGCAGTAGGACTGTTGCAGAGAAGAGAGGTTGGAGTCTGAGGTGCAGAGGGACTGTTACAGAGAGCAGAGTTTGAAGACTTGGGTGAAGAATGACTCATACATAACGCAGAGGTTGAAGACTCGGGTGCAGAAGAACCATTACAGAGAGCAGAGGTGGGAGATTGCAGTACAGAAGGACTGTTACAGAAAGCAGAGGTTGAAGATTGGGGTACAGAAGGCCTGTTACAGAGAGGAAAGGTTGGACACTGGGTTGAAGAAGGATCTTACAGAGAGCAGATTTTGGAGACTGAGGTGCAGAAGGACTTTGGCAGAGAGTAGATGTTTGCGACTGAGGCACAGAAGGATTGTTACAGAGACCAGAGTATGGAGACTGGAGTGCAGAAAGACTTTGCAGATAGCAGAGTTTGGAGACTGGGATGTAGAAGGACTGTTGCAGGAAAAAGAATTTGGAAACTGGGGTGCTGAAGGAATGTTGCAGAGAGCAGATGTAGGAGACTGAGATTCAGAAGGACTGTCACAGAGAGAAGAGAATGGAGACTGGGGTGGAGAATAATTGTTATAGAGAACACACTTTGGAGACTGGGGTGCAGAAGGGCTGTTACAGAGAGCAGAGTTTGGAGATTTGGTTGCAGAAGGATCTTATGTAGAGCAGAGTTTGGAGACTGAGGTGCAGAAGGACTGTTACAGAGCGCATTGGTCAGAGTGTTGGGTGCACAAGGATCATTGCAGACAGCAGAGTTTCCAGACTGAGGTGCAGAAGCACTGTTACAGAGAGCAGAGTTTGGAGACTGGGGTGCAGAAGGACTGTTGCAGATATCATAGCTTGGAAACTAGGGTTAAGAAGGACTGTTGCAGGGAGCAGGTGTTTGAGACTTGGGTGCAGAAGGACTTTTGCAGAGAGTAGAATTTGGGGACAAAGGTGCAGAAGGACTGTTTCAGATAGCAGAGGTTGGAGACTGCGGTACTGAAGGACTGATACAGAAAACGTAGGTTGGAGACTGAGGTGCAGAAGGACCATTACAGAGAGCCGAGTTTGGAGACTGCAATACAGGAGGACTGTTACAGAGAGCAGAGGTTGGAGACTGGTGTGCAGAAGAACTCTTGCAGAGAGCAGAGGTAGAAGACTGAGAGCAGAGGTTGGAAACTGGGTAAAAAAGTGCTGTTACAGAGAGCAGAGATTGGCGACTGGGGTGCAGTAGAATTATTGCAGAGAGCAGAGGTTGGAGATTGGTGTGCAGAAGGATCCTTGCAGAGAGCAGAGGTTGGAGATTGGTGTGCAGAAGGATCGTTGCAGAGAGCAGAAGTTGGAGACTTGGGTGCAAAAGGACAGTTTCAGAGAGCAGATTTTCGAGACTGGGATGCAGAAGGACTGTTAAACAGAGCAGAGGTTGAAGACTGGAGTGAAAAAAGACTGTTGCAGAGAGCAGAGTTCGGAGACTTGGGTGCAGAAAAACTGTAATAGAGAGCAGAAGTTGGATACTGAGATACAGAAGGACTGTTACAGAGAGCAGAGTTTGGAGACTGGGGTGCAGAAGGACTGATACAGAAAGCAGAGGTTGGAGAATGGGATGCAGAAGGACTGTTTCAGAGAGTAGATCTTAAATACTGGGGTGCAGAAGAACTGTTGCAGAGAGCAGAAGTTGGAGACTGGGGTGCAGAAGGATCTTACTGAGAGCAGAGGTTGGAGACTGAGGTGGAACAAGACTGTTACAGAGAGCAGAGTTTGGAGACTGGGGTGCAGAAGGCCTGTTAAATAGAGCAGAGTTTGAAGACTGAGGTGCAGAAGGACTGTTACTGAGAGCAGATTTTGGAGACTGGGGTGCCAGACTGATACAGAAATCAGATGTTGGAGCCTGGGGTGCAGAATGATTGTTGCAGACAGCAGAGGTTAGAGACTGGGTTGCAGAAGGACTGTTGCCGAGACCAGAGGTTGGAGACTTTTGTGCAGAAGGACCGTTGCAGAGAGCAGAGGTTGGAGACTGGGATGGAGAAGGAATGTTACAGAGAGCAGAGTTTGGAAACTGGGGTGTAGAAGGATCTTACAGAGAGCAGAGGTTGGAGACTGGGGTTCAGAAAGACTGTTACAGAGAGCAGAGGTTGGAGAATGGGATGCAGAAGGATTGTTTCAGAGAATAGATCTTAAAGACTGGGTGCAGAAGAACTGTTGCAGAGAGCAGAAGTTGGTGACTGGGGTGCAGAAGGATTGTTGCAGGAAGCAGATGTTGGAGACTGGTGTGAAGAAGGACTTTAACAGAGATCAGAGTTCGGAGATTGGGGTGCAGAAGGATCTTACAGAGAGCAGACTTTGGAGAGTGGGGTGCAGACGAATTGTTGCACAGAGCAGAGGTTGGAGACTGGGGTGCAGAAGAACTGTTACAGAGAGCAGAGTTTGGACACTGGGTGGCAGAAGAATTTTACATAAAGCAGAGGTTGGAGACTGAGGTGCAGAAGAAATGTTACCGAGAGCAATGGTTTGAGACTGGGGTGCAGAAGGATTTTTGCAGAGAGCAGAGTTTGGATACTGACATGCTGAAGGACTCTTGCAGACAACAGAGGTTGGAGAATGGGGTGCAAAAGGACCGTTGCAGAGAGCATATTTTGGAGACTGAGGTGCAGAAGGATTGTTACAGAGAGCAGAGTTTGGAGACTGGGGTGAAGAAGGACTGTTATGTAGATCAGAGTTTGGAGACTGGAGTGCAGAAGGATATTTCAGAGTGCAGAAGTTGGGACTGGGTTTTAGACGAACTGTTGCACAAAGCAGAGGTTTGAGACTGGGGTGCATAAGGACTGTTACAGAAAGCAGATTTTCGAGACTTTGTTGCAGAAAGATCTTACATAAAGCAGAGGTTGGAGACTGAGGTGCAGAAGAAATGATACCCAGAGCAGAGTTTGGATACTGGGGTGCAGAAGGACTGTTGCCAAGACCAGAGGTTGGAGACTTTCGTGCAGAAAGACCATTGCAGAGAGCAGAGGTTGGAGACTGGGGTGGAGAAGGAATGTTACAGAAAGCAGAGTTTGGAAACTGGGGTGTAGAATGATCTTACAGAGAGCAGAGGTTGGAGACTGGGGTTCAGAAAGACTGTTACAGAGAGCAGAGGTTATAGACTGAGTTGCAGAAGGACTGTTACAGAAAGCAGAGTTTAGAGACTATGGTGCACAAAGATTTTTGCAGAGATCAGAGTTTTCAGACTGATGTACAGAAGGACTGTTGCAGAGAGCAGATGTTGGAGACTGGGTTGCAGAAGGATCGTTGCAGAGAGCAGAGTCTAGAGACTGGGGTGCAGTAGCACCATTGAGAGGGCAGAGTTTGGGAACTGAGGTGTTGAAGGATTTTTACAGAGAACAGAATTTGGATACTGGGGTGCAGAAGGACTGTTTCAGAGAGCAGAGGTTGGAAACTGGGTTTAGAAAGACTGTGGCAGGGAGCAGAGGTTGGAGACTGGGGTGCAGAAGGACTGTTACAGAGAGCAGGGTTTGGAGACAGGATTGCAGAAGGATCTTACTGAGAGCAGAGGTTGGAGTCTGAGGTGGAACAAGACTATTACAGAGAGCAGAGTTTGGAGACTGGGGTGGAGAACGATCTTTGCAGAGAACCGAGTTTTCAGACTGAGGTGCAGAAGGACTGTTGGAGATTACATAGGTTGGAGACTGGGGTGCAGAAGGGTCTTTGCAGAGAGAAGAGGATTGAGACTGGGGTTCAGAAGGACTGTTACAGAGAGCAGAGTTTGGAAACTGGGGTGCAGAGGGACCTTACAGAGAACAGAGTTTGGAGACTTGGGTGCAGAAGGAGTGTTAAGGAGAGCAGATGTTGAAGACTTGGGTGCATAAGGATCTTTGAAGAGAGCAGAGGTTAGAGACTGCGGTGCAGAAAAACAGTTACAGAGAGCAGAGGTGGTGTCTGGGGTGCAGAATAATCATTGAGGAGAGCAGAAGTTGGAGACTGAGTTGCAGAAGAATTGTTGAAGAGAGCAGAGGTGGAGACTTGGCTGCAGAAGAATCTTTACAGAGAGAAGAGCTGGGAGACTGCAGTTCAGAAGGACTGTTACAGAGAGCACAGGTTGGACACTGGGGTGCAGAAGGAATGCTGCAGAAAGAAGAGGTTGGAGACTGGGGTGCAGAAGCAGTGTTTCACAGAGCAAAGGTTGGAGACTGAGATGCAGAAGGATTGTAACACAGAGCAGACGTTGGAAACTGTGGTGAAGAATTATGATACAGAAAGCAGAGGTGTGAGACTGGGGTGCAGAAGGACCATTACAGAGGGTAGAGGTTGCAGACTGGCGTGCAGAAAAACTGTTTCAGAGAGCAGAGTTTTGAGGCTGAGTTGCAGCAGGACTGTTACAGAGAGCAGAGTTTGGTGACTGAGGTGCAGAAGGACTGTTACAGAAAGCAGAGGTTGGAAATTGGGGTACAGAGGGATGGTTACAGAGATCAGAGTTTGGCGACTGCGGTATAGAAAGACTGTAACAGAGAGCAGAGGTTTGAGAATACGGTGCAGAAGGACTGTTAAAGAGAACAGAGGTTGGAGACTGGGGTGCAGAAGGATTGTTTCAGAGAGCAGAGGTTGGAGACTGGGGTGCAGAAGGACTGTTACACAGAAAAGAGGTTGAAGACTGGGGTGTAGAAAGACTGTTGCAGAGAGAAGAGGCTGGAGACTTGGGTGAAGAAGGACTGTTGCCAAGATCAGAATTTTGAGACTGAGGTGCAGAAGGACTGTTGAGGAGAGGAGACGTTGGAGACTGGGGTGCAGAAGGATCGTTTCAGAGAGGAGAGGTGGGAGACTGAGGTACAAAAGCATCGTAGCAGAGAACAGCGTTTTAAGACGGAGGTGCAGAAGCACTGTTGCAGAGACCACAGGTTGGTGACTGGGGCGCAGAAGGACTGTTGCAGAAAGCAGTGTTTGGAGACTGGGGTGCAGAAGTCTTGTTATAGAGAACAGACTTTGGAGACTGGGGTGCAGAAGGCCTGTTACAGAGAGGAGAGTTGGGAGAAGGGGTGCAGAAGGACTGTTAGAGCGGGCAGAGTTGGGAGACTGGGTTGCAGAAGGATCTTACAGAGAACAGATGTTAGAGACTGAGGTGTAGAATGATTGTTGCAGAGAGAAAAGTTTGGAGACTGGGGTGCAGAAGGCCTGTTACAGAGAGCAGAGTTTGGAGACTGGGGTGCAGAAGGCCTGTTAAATAGAGCAGAGGTTGAAGACTGGGGTGCAGAAGGACAGTTATAAACAGCAAAGTTAGGAGACTGGGTGGCAGAAGGATCTTACAGAGAGCAGAGAGCAGAGTTTGTAGACGGAGGCGCAGAAAGCTTGTTAGAGAGAGAAGAGGTTTAGACTGGGGTCTAGAAGAACTCTAGCAGAGAGCAAAGTTTGGAGACTAAGGTGCAGAGGGACAGTTACACATAGCACAGGTTGGAGACTGGGGTGCAGAAGGACTGATACAGAAAGCAGAGTTTGGAGACTCGGGTGTAGAAGTACCCTTACAGAGAGCAGATGTTGGCGAATGCAGTAGAGAAAGACTGTTATAGAGAGCAGAGGTTGCAGACTGACTTGCAGAAGGACTGTTACAGACGGAAGAGTTTTGAGACTGTGGTGCAAAACGACAGATACAGGAAGCAGAGGTTGGATATTTGGGTGCATAAGGACCCTTAAGGAAAACAGCAGTTATAGACTGCGGTAGAGAAGGACGGTTACAGAGAGCAAAGGTTGGAAACTGGGGTGCAAAAGAACTGATGTAGAGACCAGAGGTTGGAGACTGAGGTGCTGAAGGATCGTTGTGGTGAGCAGAGTATGGAGGCTGGGGTGTAGAAGGACTGTTCCAGAGAGCAGAGTTTGGAGACTGGGGTGTAGAAGGACTATTTCAGAGAGCAGATGTTAGAGACTTGGGTGCAGAAGGACTGTTGCATAGAGCAGAGTTTGGAGACTCAGGTACAGAAGGACTGTAAAAGAGAACAGAGGTTGGAGACTGGGGTGCAGAAGGATTAATGCATAGAGCAGATTTTTCAGACTGAGGTACAGAAGAACTTTTGCAGAGAGAAAATTTTGGAGACTGGGATTCAGAATAACTTTTGCAGGGAGCAGAGGTTTGAGACTAGGGTGCAGAAGGATCGTTGCAGACAGCAGCGGCTGGAGACTGGGGTGCAGAAAGATCCTTGGTGCGAGCACAACATGGAGCCAGGGTTGTAGAAGGACTGCTGCAGAAAACAGAGGTTGGAGACTGAGGTGCAGAAGGACCATTGCAGAAAGCAGAGTTTGGAGACTGGGTTTCAGAAGGATCCTACAGAGAGCAGAGTTTAAACACTGAGGTTCAGAAGGACTGTTGCAGGGAGCAGAGGTTGGAGATTGGGGCATAGAAGTACTTTTGCAGAGAACAGAGGTTGGATTCTGAGGTGCAGAAGGACGTTTACAGAGAGCAGAGGTTGGAGACTGGTGTGCAGAATGACTGACAGATAATGCAGAGTTTGGAGACTCTGGTGTAGAAGGACTGTTACAGAGAGCAGACGTTGGAGACTGCAGTACAGAAGGACTGTTACAGAGAGCAGAGGTTTAAGACTGGGGTGCACAGGGAGTGTTGCAGAGAGCAGAAGTTGCAGAGTGAGGTGCAGAAAGAGTGTTACAGAGAGCAGAGTTTGGAGACTCTGGTGCAGAAGGACTGATTCAGAAAGCAGAGGTTGAAGAATGGGGTGTAGAAGGACTGTTGCAGGGAGCAGAGTTTGGAGACTGGGTTGGAGAAGGACTGTTGTAGACAGCAGATATTGGAGACTGAAATGCAGAAGGAATGTTGCAGAGAGCAGAAATTAGAGACTGGGGTGCATATGGACTATTGTAGAGAGCAAAGGTTGCAGACTGACGTGCAGAAAGCCTGATACAGACAGCAGAGTTTGGAAAATGTGGTGCAAAAGGACTGATACAATAAACAGAGGTTGGAGAATGTGGTGCAGAATGACCCTTATAGAGAATAGAGTTTGGAGACTGAAGAACAGAAGGACTGTTACAGAGAGCAGAGGTTGGAGTCTGGGGTGCAGAATGAATGATACATAACGCAGAGTTTGGAGACTCGGGTGCAGAAGGACCGTTACAGAGAGCAAAGGTTAGAGACTGGGTTGGAGAAGGACCCTTACAGAGAACAGAGGTTGAAGACTGCGGTACAGAAGAACTGTTGTTGAGAACAAGGTTGGAGTCTCGGGTGCAGAGGGACCATTGCAGAGAGCAGTGCTTAAAGACTGCAGTACAGAAGGACTGTTACAAAGAGCAGATGTTGGAGACTAGGGTGGAGAAGAACTGTTGCAGAGAGCAGAGATTGCAGAGTGAGTTGCAGAAAGACTGTTACAGACAATAGAGTTTGAATACTGTGGTGCAGAAGGACTGATACAGAAAGCAGAGGTTGGAGACTGGGGTGAAGATGGACCCTTACAGAGAACAGAGGTTGAAGACTGCTGTACAGAAGAAGTGTTTCTGAAAACAAGGTTGGAGACTGGGGTGCAGAAGGACCATTGCAGAGAGCAGAGGTTGGAGACTGGGGTACGGAATGATCTTACAGAGAGCAGAATTTTTAGACTGGGTTGCAGAAAGACTGTTGCAGAATAGATGTTGTAGATTGGGGTGCAGAAGGATCGTTGAAGAGAACAGATTATTGAGACTGGGGTATAGAAGGACTGTTCCAGAGAGCAGAGGTTGGAGACTGGGGTGCAGAAGGACTGTCGCAGAGAGAAGTTGTTGAAGACTGAGGTGCAGAAGGACTGTTTCAGAGAGCAGAGCTTGGAGACTGGGGTGCAGAAGGACTGATACCGAAAGAACAGGGAAAGACTGGGGTCAAGAAGGACCGTTAGAGAGAGCAGAGGTACGAGACTGCAGTACAGATGGACTGTTACAAAGAGCAGATGTTGAAGACTGTGGTATGGAAGGGCTGTTGCAGAGAACAAAAATTGGAAACTGGGGTGCATAATGACCATTGCTTAGAGCAGAGGTTGGAGACTGATGTGCCGAAGGATTGTTACAGAGAGTAGTGTTTGGAGACTTGTGTGATGAAGGATCTTTCACAGAGCAGAGGTTGGGGACTGGGGTACAGAAGCACTGTTGCAGAGAGCAGAGTTCGGAGACTTTGGTGAAGAAGGATGGTTGCAGAGAGAAGAGGTTAAAGTCTGTGGTTTAGAAGGATCATTGCAGAAAGCAGAGGATGGAGACTGAGGTGCAGAAGGATTGTTACAGAGAGCAGATTTCAGAGCCTGGGGTGCAAGACTGATACAGAAATCAGATGTTGGAGCCTGGGGTGCAGAATGATTGTTGCAGACAGCAGAGGTTGAAGACTGGGTTGCAGAAGGACTGTTCTAGAGAGCAGAATTTGGAGACTTAGGTGCAGAAGGACTGTTACACAGAGCAGAGGTTGAAGACTGGGATGCAGAAGGACTGTTGCAGAGAACAGAGGTTGAAGACTGGGGTGCAGAAGGATCGTGGAAGAGAGCAGAGTTTTCAGACTGAGGTGCAGAAGGATAAATGCAGAGAGCAGATGTTGAAGACTGGGGTGCAGAAGGGCTGTTGCAGAGATCAGAGGTTAGAGACTTGTGTACAAAAAACTGTTTCAGAGAGGAGATGTTGAAGACTGGGGTGCAGAACGCCTGTTACAGAGAGCAGAGTTTGTAGAAAGGGTGCAGAAGGACTGTTACAGAGAGCAGATTTTGGAGATTGGTTTACAAAAGTATTTTACAGAGAGTAGAGATTGGAGACTGAGATGCAGAAGGACTGTTACAGAGAGTAAACGTTGGATACTGAGGTGCAGAAGGACAATTGCAGAAAGCAGAGGTTGAAGACTGAGGTGCAGAAGGACTGTTACTGAGAGCAGAGGTTGGAGACTGAGGTGAAGAAAGACTGATTCAGAAAGCAGAGTTTTGAGACTGGGGTGCAGAAGGACCCGTACAGAGTGCAGAGTTTGGGGATTGCGGTGCAGAAGAACTGTTACAGAGAGCAGAGGTTAGAGACTGGGGTGCAGAAGGACTGTTGCAGAGAACAGAGTTTGGCAACTGAGGTGCAGAACGGCTTCTACAGGGAGCCGAGTTTGGAGGCTGGGATGCAGAAGGACTGTTGCAAAGTACAGAGTTTGGAGACTGGGGTACAGAAGGATCGTGGAAGATAGCAGAGATTTCAGAATGAGGTGCAGAAGGACAAATGCAGAGAGCAGAATTTGGAGACTGGGGTTCAGAAGGGCTGTTGCAGAGAGCAGAGTTTAGAGACTTGTGTACACAAGGACTGTTTAAGAGAGAAGATGTTAGAGACTGGGGTGCAGAACGCCTGTTACAGAGAGCAGAGTTTGGAGAAGGGGTGCAGAAGAACTGTTACAGAGAGCAGATTTTGGATTTGTTTGAAAAAGTATCTAACAGAGAGTAGAGTTTGGAGGCTGATATGCAGATGGACTGTTACAGAGAGTAGAAGTTGGATACTGAGGTGCAGAAGGACAATTGCAGAGAGGAGAGGTTGAAGACTGAGGTGCAGAAGGACTGTTAAAGAGAGCAGAGGTTGGAGACTGAGGTGCAGAAGGACTGATACAGAAAGCAGAGTTTGGAGACTGGGGAGCAGAAGGACCATTACAGAGAGCAGGGGTTTGGGATTGCGGTCAAGAACTGTAACAGAGAGCAGAGGTTAGAGACTGGGGTGGAGAAGGACTTTTGCAGAGAACAGAGGTTGCCGATTGAGGTGCAGAACAGCTGCTACAGGGAGTAGAGTTTGGAGACTGGGAAGCAGAAGGACTGTTTTAAAGAACAGAGGTTGGAGACTGGGTTACAGATGGACCGTTGCACAGAGAAGATGTTGAAGATTTGGATACAGAAGACCTGTTAAAGAGAGAAAAGGTTGGAGACTGAGGTACATAAGGACTGTTACAGGAAGCAGAGTTTGGAGACTGGGTAGTATAAGGATCTTACAGAGGTTGGAGAATGACGTGCAGAATGAGTGTTACAGAAAGCATAGGTGGGAGACTGGGGTGCAGAAGGACTGTTACAGAGAGTAGATTTTGGAGACTTGGGGGCAGACGGATCTTTTAGAGAGCTAAGGTTGGGGACTGTGGTACAGAATCACTGTTGCAGAGAGCAGAGATTTGAGACTTGGGTGCAGAAGGATTGTTGCAGAGAAAAGAGGTTGGAGTCTGTGGTTGAGAAGGATCATTGCAGAGAGCAGAGGTTGGAGACTGAGGTGCAGAAGGACTGTTACTGAGAGCAGATTTTGGAGACTGGGTTGCCAGACTGATACAGAAATCAGATGTTGGAGCCTGGGGTGCAGAATGATTGTTGCATATAGAAGACGTTGGAGTGTGTGGTTTAGAAGGATCGTTGCAGAGAGCAGAGATTGGAGACTGGGTTGCAGAAGGACTGTTGCAGAGAGCAGAATTTGGAGATTTAGGTGCAGAAGGACTGTTACAGAGAGAAAAGGTTGGAGACTGGGATGCAGAAGAACTGTTGCAGAAAACAGAGGTTGAAGACTTGGGTACAAAAGGATCGTGGAAGATAGCAGAGATTTCAGAATGAGGTGCAGAAGGACTAATTCAGAGAGCAGATGTTGGAGACTGGGGTTCAGAAGGTCTGTTGCAGAGAGCAGAGGTTAGAGACTTGTGTACAGAAGGACTGTTTCAGAGAGGAGATGTTGGAGACTGGGGTGCAGAATGCCTGTTACCGAGAGCAGAGTTTGGAGATTGGTTTGAAAAAGTATCTTACAGAGAGTAGACGTTGGATACTGAGGTGCAGAAGGACAATTGCAGAGAGCTGAGGTTGAAGACTGAGGTGCAGAAGTACTGTTACAGAGAGCAGATGTTGGAGACTGAGGTGCAGAGGACTGATACAGAAAGCAGAGTTTGGAGACTGGGGTGCAGAAGGACCATTACAGAGAGCAGAGTTTGGGGATTGCGGTGCAGAAGAACTGTTACAGAGAGCAGAGGTTAGAGACTGGGGTGCAGAAGGACTGTTGTAGAGAACAGAGGTTGGCGATTGAGGTGCAGAACGGCTGCTACAGGGAGCAGAGTTTGGAGACTGGGATGCAGAAGGACTTTGGGAAAGAAGAGAGTTTGAAGACTGGGTTACAGAAGGACCGTTGCACAGAGCAGATGTTGGAGATTTGGATGTAGACGGCCTGTTAAAGAGAGAAAAGGTTGGAGACTGGGGTGCATAAGGACTGTTACAGGAAGCAGAGTTGGGAGACTGGGTAGTAGAAGGATCTTACAGAGAGCAGAGGTTGGAGAATGACGTGCAGAAGGAGTGTTACAGAGAGCATATCTTGGTGACTTGGGTGCAGAAGGACTGTTACAGAGAGTAGAGTTTGAAGACTTGGGGGCAGAAGGATCTTTCAGAGAACTGAGGTTTGGGACTGGGGTAAAGAATCACTGTTGCAAAGAGCAGAGATTGGACACTTGGGTGCAGAAGGATCGTTGCAGACAGAAGAGTTTGAACTCTGTGGTTTAAAAGGATCGTTGCAGAGAGCAGAGTTTGGAGACTGAGGTGCAGAAGGACTGTTACAGAAAGCAAAGGGTGGAGACTGGGGTGAAGAAGGACTGTTAAAGAAATCAGATGTTGGAGCCTGGGGTGCAGAATGATTGTTGCAGATAGAAGACGTTGGAGTGTGTGGTTTAGAAGGATCGTTGCAGAGAGCAGAGATTGGAGACTGGGTTGCAGAAGGACTGTTGCAGAGAGCAGAATTAGGAGACTTAGGTGCTGAAGGCCTGTTAAAGAGTGAAAAGGTTGGAGACTGGTGTGCATTAGGACTGTTACAGGAAGCAGAGTTTGGAGACTGGGTAGTAGAATTATCTTACAGAGAGCAGAGGTTGAAGAATGACGTGCAGAAGGAGTGTTACATAGAACAGAGTTTGGAGACTGGGGTGCAGAAGGATCGTTGCAGAGAGCAGAGTCTTCAGACTGAGGTGAAGAAGGACTATTGCAGACAGCTGATGTTGGAGACTGGGGTTCAGAAAGACTGTTGCAGAGAGGAGAGGTTGGACACTTGGGTGCAGAAGGATCGTACCAGAAAGCAGAGATTGGAGACTGGGGTGCAGAAGCACCGTTACAGAGAATAGAGGTTGGAGACTGCGGAATAGAAGGGCTGTTAAAGAGAGCCGAGGTTGGAGACAGGTGTGCAGAAGGATATAACAGAGAGCAGAGGTTGGAGACTGAAGTGCAGGAGACCTGTTACAGACAGCAGAGCTTGGAGACTGGGGTGCAGAAGGCCTGTAACATAGAGCAGAGTTTGGAGACTGGGTGGCAGAAGGATCTTACAAAGAGCAGAGGTGGTTACTGAGGTGCCGAAGGACTGTTACAGAGAGCAGAGCTTGGAGACTGGGGTCCAGAAAGATCGTTGCAGAGAGCAGAGTTTTCAGAATGATGTTTAGAAGGACTGTTGAAGAGAACAGAGTTTGGAGTCTTTGGTGCAAAAGGATCATTACAGAGAGCAGAGGGTGGAGACTGGGGGTGCCAAAGGACTGTTTCAGAGAGCAGAGGTTGGAGATTGGGTTCAGAAGGACTGTTACATAGAGCAGAGTTTGGAGTCTGCGTTCAGAAGTACTGTTATAGAAAGCAGAGATTGGAGTCTGGTTTACAGAAGGATATTACAGAGAGAAGAGTTTGGAGACTGAGGTGCAGAAGGACTGTTATAAAGAATAGATGTTGAAGACTGAGGTTCAGAAAGACCTTTACAGAGAGCAGAGGTTGGAGACTGAGGTGCAGAAGGATTGTTGATGAGTGCAGAGGTTGGAGACTTAGGTGTAGAAGGATTGCTACAGAGAGCAAAGGTTAGAGACTTGAGTGCAGAAAGACTGATACAGAAAGCATAGTTTGGAGGCTGGTTGCAGAAGGACTGTTGTAGAGAGAAGAGGTTTGAGACTGGTGTGCAGAAGGACTATTGCACAGAGCAGAGCTTTGAGACTGGTGTGCAGATGGACAGTTGCAGAGAGTAGAGGTTTGAGATTGGGGAGCAGAAGGACTTTGCAGAGAGCAGAGGTTTGAGACTGGGGTGGAGAAGAACTGTTGCAGAGTAAAGTTTGGAGATTGGGGTGCCAAAGGACTGATGCAGAGAGCAGAGTTTGGAGACTGAAGTGCAGAAGGACTGTTACGGAGAGCAGAGTTTGGAGACTGGGGTGCAGAAGGACTTATACAGAAAGCAGAAGTTGGAGACTGGTTTCAAAAGGACTGTTGAAAAGAGCAGAGGTTCGAGACTGGGGTGGAGAAGGAATGTTGTAGAGAGCAGATGTTGGAGACTGGGGTGCAGAAGGACTGTTGCAGAGAGCAGTGTTTGGAGACTGGGGTGCAGTAGGACTACTGCAAAGAGCAGGGGTTGCAGACTGAGGTACAGAAGGACTGTTAAGAGAGCAGAATTTGGAGACTGTGTTGCAGAAGGACTGATACAGAAAGCAGAGGTTGGAAACTGGGGTGCAGAAGTACCCTTAAAGAAACAGAGTTTGGAGACTGCGGAACAGAAGGACTGTTACAGAGAGCAGAGTTTGGAGACTGGGGTTCAGAAGAAGTGTTGAAGAGAACAGAGGTTGAAGACTGTGTTGCAGAAGGATCGTTGCAGAGACCAGAGTTTGGAGACTGGGGTGCAGAAGGACTGATACAGAAATCATAGGTTGGAGACTGTGGTGTAGAAGGACTGTTACAGAGAGGACAGTTTGAATACTGGGTTGCAGAAGGATGTTACAGAGAGCAGAGGTTGGAGTCTGAGGTGCAGAAGCACTGTTACAGACAGAAAAGTTTGGAGACTGAGGTTCAGAGGGACCGTTGCAGAGAGCAGAGGTTGAAGACTGAGGTGCAGCAAAATTGTTACAGAGAGCAGAGGTTGAAGACTGGGGTGCAGAAGGACTGATACAGAAAGCAGAGGTTTGATACTCGGGTGCAGAAGGACCCTTACAGAGAGCACAGGTTGAAGACTGAGGTGAAGAAGGACTGTTGCAGAGAGCAGAGGTTGCAGACTGAGTTGCAAAAAGACTGTTACAGCGGGCAGAGTTTCGAGACTTTGGTGAAAAACGACTGATACAAAAAGCAGAGGTTTGATACTGGGGTGCATAAAGACCCTTATGGAGAACAGAGGTTGGAGACTGCAGTACAGAAGGACTGTTACAGAGAGCAGAGGTTGGAGACTGGGGTGCAGAAGAACTTTTGTAGAGAACAGAGGTTGGAACTGGGTTGCAGGAGGATCGTTGTGGTGAGCAGAGTATGGAGACTGGGGTGTAGAAGGGACTGTTGCAGAGAGCAGAAGTTGTAGACTGGGGTGTAGAAGGACTGTTGCAGAGAGCAGATGTTGGAGACTTGGGTGCAGAAAGACTGTTGCATAGAGCAGAGGTTGGAGACTGAGGTGCAGAAGGATGGTTAGAGAGGCCAGACGTTGGAGACTGGGGTGCAGAAGGACTTTTACAGAGAGCAGACGTTGGAGACTGGGGGTGCAGAAGGATCGTTGCAGCGAGCAGAGTTTTCTAGACTGGGTTTGTAGAAGGATCATTAAAAAGAGCAGATTTTGGAGACTGTAATGCAGAAGGATTTTACAGAGAGCAGAGGTTGAAGACGGGGGTGCAGTAGCTCATTTACAGAGAGAACATTTTGGAGACTGATGTACAGAAAAACTGTTAGAGAGAGCAAAATTTGGAGACTGGGGTGCAGAAGGAGTGTTTCAGAGAGCAGAGGTTGCAAACTGAAGTACAGAAGGACGCTTACAAAGACCAGAGTTTGGAGACTGCGGTACAGAAGGACTGTTACAGAGAGCCTAGGTTGGAGACTGGGGTGCAGAAGGACTGTTGCGGAGAGCAGAGTTTGGAGACTGGGGTTCAGAAGGCCTGTAACAGAGAGCAGTGCTTGGAAACAGAGGGGCAGAAGAATCGTTGCTGAAAGCAGAGTTTTCAGACTGAGGTGCAGAAGAACTGTTACAGAGAGCTGAGGTTGGAGACTGGGGTTCAGAAGCCCGGTTACAGAGAGCAGAGGTTTTAGTCTGGGTTGGAGAAGGACTGCTGCAGAGAGTAGAGGTTAGAGACTGAGGTTCATAAGGATTGTTACAGATAGCAGAAATTGGAGACTGGGGTTCAGAATACTGATACAGAAAGCAGAGCTTGATGACTGGGTTGCAGAAGGACTGTTGCAGAGAACAGAGGTTGGAGACTGAGGTGAGGAACGAATGTTGCAGATAGAAGATTTTAGAGACTGGGGTGCAGAAGGACTGATGCAGAGAGCAGAGAATGTAGACTGGTGTGCAGAAGGACTATTGCAGAGAGCAGTGGTTGCAGACTGAGGTACAAAAGGACTGTTACAAAGAGCAGAGTTTGGAGAATGTGGTGCTGATTGACTGATACTGAAACCATGGTTGAAGACTGGGGTGCAGAAGGACCCTTACAGAGAACAGAGATTGAAGACTGTGGTAAAGAAGGACTGTTACAGAGAGCAGAGGTTGGAGACTGGGGTGCAGAATAATTGTTGTAGAGAACAGAGTTTGGAGACTGGTGTGCAGAAGGACCATTGCAAATAGCAGAGGTTTGAGACTGGGTTTCAGAAGGATTATACAGAGAGCAGAGTTTGGACACTGAGGTGAAGAAGCACTGTTGCAGAGAGCAGAGATTGGCGATTGAGGCGCAGTAGGACTGTTGCAGAGAGCAGAGGTTAAAGTCTGAGGTTCAAAAGGAATGTTACAGAGAGTAGAGTTTAGAGACGGGGTGCAGAAGAACTGATACAGAAAGCAGAGTTTGAAGACTGGGGTGAACAAAAACCGTTACAGAGAGCAGAGGTTTGAGACTGAAGTACAGAACATGGTTACAGAGAGCAGAGGTTGTAGACTGGGGTGGAAAAAGACTTTTGTAGAGAGCAGAGTTTGGAGACTGGGGTGCAGACAGAATGTTGCAGAGAGCAGAGGTTGCAGAGTGAGGTGCAGAAGGATGGTTACAGAGAGCAGAGTTTGGAGACTGTGGTGCAGAAGGACTGATACAGGAAGCAGAGTTTTAACAATGGGGTGCAGAAGGAACCTTACAGAGAACAGAGGTTGAAGACTGTGGTACAGAAGAACTGATGTAGAGAACAAGGTTGGAGACTGGCGTGCAGAGGGACCATTGCAGAGAGTAGACTTTGGAGACTGTGGTGCCGAAAGATTTTTGCAGAGAGCAGACGTTAGAGACTGGGGTGCAGAAAGATTTTAAAATGAGCAAAGTTTGGAAACTGAGGTGCAGAAGGACTGTTGCAGAGAGCAGAGGTTGGAGACTGGGGTGCAGAAAGAATGTGCAGAGTGCAGTTTTTGGAGACTGGGGTACAGAAGGACTGTTGCAGAGAGCAGAGGTTGGAGACTGGGGTGCAGAAGGATTTTACAAAGAGTAAAGTTTGATGACTGAGTGCAGAAGGACTGTTGCAGAGAGCTGAGGTTGGAGACTGGGGTGCAGAAGGACTGTGCAGAGTGCAGTGTTTGGAGACTGGGGTGCAGAAGGACTGTTGCAGAGAACAGTGGTTGGAGACTGGGGTGCAGAAGCACTGTTGATGAGTGCAGAGGTTGGAGACTTGGGTGTAGAAGGATTGTTACAGAGAGCAGAGTTTAGAAACTTGAGTGCGGATGGACAGTTGCAGAGAGTAGAGGTTTGAGATTGGGATGCAGAAAGACTGTTGCAGAGAGCAGAGGTTGGAGACTGGGGTGGAGAAGGACTGCTGCAGTGAGTAGAGATTTGAGATTGGGGTGCCAAAGGACTGATGCAGAGAGCAGAGGTTGGAGAATAGGGTGCAGAAGGAATCTTACAGGGAAAAGAGGTTGAAGACCGTGGTACAGAAGAACTGATGTATAGAACAAAGTTGGAGACTGGGGTTCAGAGGGACCATTGCAGAGAGTAGACTTTGGAGACTGGGGTGCCGAAGGTTTTTTGCAGAGAGTAGATGTTAGAGACTGGGGTGCAGAAAGATTTTACAGAGAGCAACGTTTGGAGTCTGAGGTGCAGAAGGACTGTTGGAGAGAGCAGATGTTGGAGACTGGGGTGCAGAAGGACTGTGCAGAGTGCAGTGTTTGGAGACTGGGGTGCACAAGGACTGTTGCAGAGAGCAGAGGTTGGGGACTGGGCTGCAGAAGGACTGTTAATGAGAGCAGAGTTTGGAGACAGGTGTGCAGAAGGATATTATAGAGAGAAGAGGTTGGAGACTGCGGTGCAATAGGACTGTTGCAGAGAGCAGAGGTTAAAGACTGGGGTGCAGAATGACTGTTAAAGAGAGCAGAGGTAGAAACCTGGGGTGCAGAATGACCGATAGAGAAAGCAGAGTTTTGAGACTGAGTTGCAGAAGGATTTTAAAATGAGCAAAGTTTGGAAACTGAGGTGCAGAAGGACTGTTGCAGAGAGCAGAGGTTGGAGACTCGGGTGCAGAAGGACTGTGCAGAGTGCAGTGTTTGGAGACTGGGGTGCAGAAAGACTGTTGCAGAGAGCAGAGGATGGAGACTGGGGTGCAGAAGGACTGTTACAGATAGCAGAGGTAGAAGCCTCGTGTTCAGAATGACGGATACAAAAAGCAGAGTTTGGAGACTGGGGTGCAGAAGGACCGTTACAGAGAATAGAGGTTGGAGACTGCAGAAGAGAAGGACTGTTGAAGAGAGCAGAGTTTGGAGACTGGTGTGCAGAAGTATATTACAGAGAGCAGAGGTTGGAGACTGCGGTGTAATAGGACTGTTGCAGAGAGTAGAGGTTGGAGACTGGGGTGCAGAAGGACTGTTAAAGAGAGCAGAGGTAGAAACCTGGGGTGCAGAATGACGGATAGAGAAAGCAGAGTTTTGAGACTGAGGTGCAGAAGGACTTTTGCAGAGAGCAGAGGTTGGAGACTCGGGTGCAGAAGGGACTGTGCAGAGTGCAGTGTTTGGAGACTGGGGTACAGAAGGACTGTTAAAGAGAGCAGAGTTTGGAGACAGGTGCGCAGAAGGATATTACCGAGAGCAGAGGTTGGAGACTGCAGTGCAATAGGACTGTTGCAGAGAGCAGAGGTTTGAGACTGTGGTGCAGAAGGATCTTTGAGAAAAGAGGTTGGAGACTGAGGTGCAGCAGGCCTGTTATTACAGAGAGCAGAGCTTGGAGACTGGGTGCAGAAGGCCTGTAACATAGAGCAAAGTTTTGAGACTGGGTGTCAGAAGGATCTTACAGAGAGCAGAGGTTGTTGACTGAGGTGCCGAAGGAATGTTACAGAGAGCAGAGGTTGGAGACCGGTGTCCAGAAAGATCGTTGCAGAGAGCAGAGTTTTCAGAATGATGTTTAGAAGGACTGTTGAAGAGAACAGGATTTGGAGACTTGGGTGCAAAATGATCGTTTCAATGAGCAGAGGGTTGAGACTGGGGGTGCCAAAGGACTGTTTCAGAGAGCAGAGTTTGGATATTTGGGTTCTGAAAGACTGTTACAGAGAGCAGAGTTTGGAGACTGGATTCAGAAATACTGTTACAGAAAGCAGAGATTGGAGACTGGTTTACAGAAGGATATTACAGAGAGCAGAGGTTGGAGACTGAGGTGCAGAAAGACTGTTACAGAGAGTAGATGTTGAAGACTGTGGTGCAGAAAGACCTTTGCAGAGAGCAGAGGTTGGAGACTGAGGTGCAGAAGGACTGTTGATGAGTACAGAAGTTGGAGACTTGGGTGTAGAATGATTGTTACAGAGAGCAGACGTTAGAGACTTGAGTGCAGATGGACAGTTGCAGAGAGTAGAAGTTTGAGATTGGAATGCAGAAGGACTGTTGCAGAGAGCAGAGGTTGGAGACTGGTGTGGAGAAGGACTGTTGCAGTGAGTAGAGATTGGAGATTGGGGTGCCAAAGGACTGATGCAGAGAGCAGAGTTTGGAGACTGAAGTGCAGAATGACTGTTACGGAGAGCATAAGTTGGAGACTGGGGTGGAAAAAGACTGTTGTAGATAGCAGATTTTGGAGACCGGGGTAAAGATAGACTGTTGCAGAGAGCAGAGGTTGCAGAGTGACGTGCAGAAAGACTGTTACAGAGAGCAGAGTTTGAAGACTGTGGTGCAACAGGACTGATACAGAAAGCAGAGGGTGGAGAATGGGATGCAGAAGGAACCTTACAGAAAACAGAGGTTTAAGACTGTTGTACAGAGGAACTGATGTAGAGAACAAGGTTTAAGACTGGTGTTCAGAGGGACCATTGCAGAGAGTAGACATTGGAGACTGGGGTGCCGAAAGACTTTTGCAGAGAGCAGACGTTAGAGACTGGGGTGCAGAAAGATTTTATAGAGAGTAAAGTTTGGAAACTGAGGTGCAGAAGGACTGTTGCAGAGAGCAGAGGTTGGAGACTCGGGTGCAGAAGGACTGTGCAGAGTGCAGTGTTTGGAGACTGGGTGCAGAAGGACTGTTGCAGAGAGCAGAGGTTGGAGACTGAGGTGCAGAAGGATTGTTACAGAGAGCAGAGTTTGGAGACTGGGGTGAAGAAGGACTGTTATGGAGATCAGAGTTTGGAGACTGGAGTGCAGAAGGATATTTCAGACTGCAGAGGTTGGGACTGGGTTTTAGACGAACTGTTGCACAGAGCAGAGGTTTGAGACTGGTGTGCAGATGGACAGTTGCAGAGAGTAGAGGTTTGAGATTGGGGTGCAGAAGGACTGTTGCAGAGAGCAGAGGTTGGAGACTGGGGTGGAGAAGAACTGTTGCAGAGTAAAGATTGGAGATTGGGGTGCCAAAGGACTGATGCAGAGAGCAGAGTTTGGAGATTGAGGTGCAGAAGGACTGTTACAGAAAGCAGAGGGTGGAGACTGGGGTGCAGAAGGACTGTTAAAGAAATCAGATGTTGGAGCCTGGGGTGCAGACTGATTGTTGCAGATAGAAGATGTTGGAGTGTGTGGTTTAGAAGGATCATTGCAGAGAGCAGAGGTTGAAGACTGGGTTGCAGAAGGAATGTTGCAGAGAGCAGAATTAGGAGACTTAGGTGCTGAAGGCCTGTTAAAGAGTGAAAAGGTTGGACTGGGGTGCATAAGGACTGTTACAGGAAGCAGAGTTTGGAGACTGGGTAGTAGAATGATCTTACAGAGAGCAGAGGTTGGAGAATGACGTGCAGAAGGATTGTTACATAGAACCGAGTTTGGAGACTGGGGTGCAGAAGGATTGTTGCAGAGAGCAGAGTCTTCAGACTGATGTGAAGAAGGACTATTGCAGACAGCTGATGTTGGAGACTGGGGTTCAGAAAGACTGTTGCAGAGAGGAGAGTTTAAACACTTGGGTGCAGAAGGATCGTACCAGAGAGCAAAAGTTGTAGACTGGGGTGCAGAAGGCCTGTTACAGAGAGTAGAATTTGGAGAAAGGGTGCAGTAGGACTGTTACAAAGAGCAGATTTTGGAAACTGGGTTGCAGAAGGATCTTACAGACAGCAGATATTGGAGACTGAGGTGCAAAAGGACTGTTACAGAGAATAGAGGTTGGAGACTGAGGTGAAGAAAGGCCAATGCAGAGAGCAGAGTTCAGAGACTGAGGTGCAGAAAAACTGTTGAAGAGCAGAGGTTGGAGACTTGGGTGTAGAAGGAATGTTGCAGAGAGCAGAGGTTGTAGATTGGGGTGCAGAAGGACTGTTGCAAAGAGCAGAATTTCAAGACTAAAGTTCATAAGTGCTGTTACAGAGAGCCTAGGTTGGAGTCTTGAGTGCAGCAGGACTGATACAGAAAGCAGAGTTTGGAGTCTGGGGTGCAAAAGGACAGTTACAGAGAGCAGAGGTTGGAGACTGCAGTACAGAAGGACTGTTACACAGAGCAGACGTTAGAGAGTGGGGTGCAGAAGGACAGTTCCAGAGAGCACAGTTTTGAGACTGGGGTGAAAAAGAAATGTTGCAGAGAGCAGAGTTTGGAGACTGGGGTGCACAAGGACTTTTGCAGAGAGCAGAGGTTGGAGCCTTAGGTGCAGAAGGACAGTTGCAGAGAGCAGAGTTTGGAGAATGCGGAACAGAAAGACTTTTACAGAAAGTAGAGGTTGGAGACTGGGGTGCAGAAGGAATGTCACAGATAGTAGAGTTTGGAAACTGGGTTGCAGAAGAATCTTATAGAGACTAGAGGTTGTAGACTGTGGTGGAGAAGGACTGTTGCAGAGAGCAGACGTTGGAGACTGGGGTGCAGAAGGATCATTGCAGAGAGTAGAGGTTGGAGACTTGGGTGTAGAAGGACTGTTGCAGAGAGCAGAGGTCTGAGACTGGGGTGCAGAAGGACTGTTGAAGAGAGCAGAGATTGGAGACTGAGGTGCAGAAGAACTGTTACAGAGAGCAGAGGTTTGAAACTGGAGTGCAGAAGAACTGATACAGAAAGCAGAGTGTGGAGACTGGGGTACAGAAGGACTTTTGCAAAGAGCAGAAGTTGGAGACTGGGGTTGAGAAGGAATGTTGTAGAGAGCAGATGTTTGAGACTGAGGTGCAGAAGAACTGTTACAGAGACCAGAGGTTGAAGCCTGGGGTGAAGAAGGACTGATACAGAAAGCAGAGTTTGAAGACTAGTTTGCAGAAGGACCGTTACAGGTAGAAGTGTTTGGAAACTGCAGTACAGAAGGACCGTTACAGAGAGTAGAGGTTGGAGACTAGGGTGGAGAAGGACTGTTGGAGAGATCAGATGTTTGAGACTTGGGTGCAGAAGGACTGTTGCAGAGAGGAGGTTGGAAACTGGGGTGGAGAAGAACTGTTGCAAAAAGGAGAGGTTCGAGATTGGGGTGCAGAGACTGTTGCAGAGAGCAGTTGTTGCAGACTGGGTGGAGAAAGACTTTTGCAGAGAGAAGAATTTGGAGGCTGAGGTGCAGAAGGACTGTTACAGAGAGCAGAGGTTAGAGACTTGAGTGCAGAAGGACTGATACAGAAAGTAAAGTTTGGAGACTGCGGTGCAAAAGTACCGTTACAGAGAGTAGAGGTTGGAGACTGTGGTGCAGAATAACTGTTATAGAGAACAGAGGTTGGAGACTGGGGAGCAGAAGGACCATTTCAGGAAGCAGAGTTTGGAGACTGGGTTTCAAAGGATCTTACAGAGAGCAGAGGTTGGAGTCTGAGGTGCAGAAGAATGTTACAGAGAGCATAGTTTGGAGTCTGGGGTTCAGAAAAACTGATACAGAATGCAGAGTTTGGAGACTGGGGTGCAGAAGGACCATTACAGGGAGCAGAGGTTTGAGACTGCAGTACAGAAGGTCTGTTGCAGAGAGAAGATTTTGGAGACTGGGTTGCAAAAGGAGTGTTGCAGAGAGCAAGGTTTAAGACTAGGGTGCAGAAGGGCTGTTGCAGAGAGAAGAGGTTGCAGAGTGAGGTGCAGAAGGACTGTAACTGAGAGCAGAGTTTGGAGGCTGTAGAGCAGAATGACTGATACAGAAAGGAGAGGTTGGAGACTGGGGTGAAGAAGGACCCTTACAGAGAACAGAGTTTGAAGACTGTGGTACAGAAGAATTGTTTTGGAGAACAGAGTTTGGAGACTGGGGTGCAGAAGGACCGTTGCACATTGCAGAGGTGGGAGATTAGGGTGTAGAAGGCCTGTTAAAGAGAGAAAAGGTTGGACACTGGGGTGCACAAGGACTGTTACAGTGAGCAGAGTTTGGAGACTGGGTAGTAGAAGAATCTTACAGAGAGCAGAGGTTTGAGACTGATGTTCAGAAAGATTGTTACATAGAACAGAGTTTGGAGACTGGGGTGCATAAGGATCGTTGCAGAGAGCAGAGTATTCAAACTGAGGTGCAGAAGGACTATTGCAGACAGCTGATGTTCGAGACTGGGGTGTAGAAAGACTGTTGCAGAGAGAAAAGTTTGGAGACTTGGGTGCAGAATGATCATTCCAGAAAGCAGAGATTGTAGACTGGGGTGCAGAACGTCTGTTACAGATTTCAGAATTTAGGGAAGGGGTGCAGTAGGACTGTTACAGAGAGCAGAGTTTAGGGATTGGTTTGCAGAAGGATCTTACAGACAGCAGAGATTGGAGACTGAGGTGCAGAAGGACTGTTACATAGAGTAGAGGTTGGAGGCTGAGGTGCAGAAAGATCAATGCAGAGAGCAGAGTTTGGAGACAGAGGTACAGAATGACTGTTCCAGAGACCCGAGTTTTGATATTGGAGAGCAGAAGGACTGTTGCAGAGGACAGAGGTTGGAGAATGGGGTGCAGCTGGACCGTTGCAGAAATCAGAGGTTGGGGACTTGGGTTCAGAAGTAATTTTACAGAGAGCAGAGTTTTGAATACTGGGGTGCAGAAGGATCTTACAGAGAGCAGAGGTTGGAGACTGATGTGCAGTAGTATTCTCACAGAGAGCAGATGTTGGAGACTGGGGTGCAGAAGTACTGTTGAAGAGATCAGATGTTGGTAACTAGGGTCAGATGGACTGTTGCAGAGAGCAAAGGTTGGAGACTGGGGTGCAGAAGGACTGTTGCAGAGAGCAGAGTTGGAGACTGAGGTGCAGAAAAACTGTTACAAAGAGAAGAGTTTTGAGACTGGGCTGCTAAAGGACTGTTACAGAGAGCAGAGTTTGGAGACTGGGTTCCTGAAGATTCTTACAGTGAGCAGAGGTTGGAGACTGAGGTTAAGGTGGACTGTTACAGAGAGCAGTGGTTGGAGACTGGAGTGCAGAAGGATCTTGGTGAGGAGAGATTTCAGACTGAGGTGCAGAAACACTGTTACAGAGAGGAGAGATTGGAGACTGGGGTCAAGACGGACTGTTACAGAGAGCACAGGTTGCAGACTGAGCTGCAGAAGGATCTTGGAGAGCAGAGGATTCAGACTGAGGTGCATAAGGACTGTTACAGAGAGCAGATATTGTAGACTGGGTTGGAGAAGGATCCTACAGAGAGCAGATGTTGGAGTATGAGGTGCAGAAGGACTGTTACAGAGAGTAGAGGTTTGAGACTGAGGTGCAGAAGGAACGTATCAGAGTACAGAGCTTGGAGACTGAGGTGCAGAAGAATTGTTATAGAGAGCAGAAGTTAAAGACTGGGGTGCAGAAGGACAGTAGCAGAGAGCAGAGGTTGGGGACTGGGGTGCAGAAGAACTTTTGTAGAAAGTAGACTTTTCAGACTGGGGTTCAGAAGGACTGTTGCATAGAGCAGAGGTTGGAGACTGAGGTGCAGAAGGAGTCTTACAGAGAGCAGAGGTTGGAGACTGGGGTGCAGAAGGACTGATACAGAAAGCAGAGATTTGAGTTAGGGGTGCAGAAAGACCGTTACAGAGAGCAGAGGTTGGATACTGCAGTACAGGAGTACTTTTACAGAGAGCAGAGGTTGATGACTGGGGTGCAGAAGGACTGTAGAAGAGAGCAGATGTTGGTAACTAGGGTGCAGAAGGACTGTTGCAGAGAGCAGAGTTTTCCGACTTGCGTACAGAAGGACTGTTGCGGAGAGCAGATTTGGAGACTGGGGTGCAGAAGGATTGTTACAGAGAGAAGAGGTTCAAAACAGGGGTGCAGAAGGATCTTACAGAGATTAGAATTTTGAGACTTAGGTGCAGAAGGACTGTGTTAGAGATCAGAGGTTGGAGACTGGGGTGAAGTAGGATCATTGCAAATAACAATGTTTGGAGACTGGGGTGCAGAAGGATCGTTGCAGAGAGCAGAGGTTGGAGACTGGGGTTCAGAAGGCCTGCTATAGAGAGCAGAGTTTTGAGTCTGGCGTGCAGAAGGCCTGTTACACAGAGGAGAGGTTGGAGACTGGGGAGCAGAAAAACTGTTACAGAGAGCAGAGTTTGGAGACAGGGTTGCTGAAGGCACTTACAGAGAGCAGAGGTTTAAGCCTGAGGTGTAGGTGGACTGTTACAGAGAGCAGTGGTTGGAGACTGCGGTGCAGAAGAATCTTAGAGAGCAGAGGTTTCAGACTGAGGTGTAGAAGTACTGTTACTCAGAGCAGAGGTTGGAAACTGAGGTGTAGAAGGACTGTTACAAAGAGCAGAGTTTAGAGACTGAGGTGCAGAATGACTGTTACAGAAAGAAGAGGTTGGAAATTGTGGTGCAGAAGAACTGATTCAAAAAGCAGAGGTTGGAGACTGTGTTGTAGAAGGACCGTTACAAGAGCAGAGGTTCGAGACGGCGGTACATAAGGACTGTTACAGAGAGCAGATGTTGGAGACTGGGGACAGAAGGACTGTTACAAATGACAGAATTTGGATACTGGGGTGCCGCAGGACCCTCGCAGAAAGAAGAGGTTGGAGACTGCGGTGGAGAAGGAATGTTAGACGGAGCAGATTTTGGAAACTTGAGTGCACTGTTACAGAGTGCAGAGGTTGGAGACTAAGGTGCAGAAGGACTGTTACAGTGAGCATTGTTTGATGACTTGGGTGCAGAAGAACTGTTACAGAGAGCAGACTTTGGAGACTGGGGTTCAGATGGATCTTACAAAGAGCAGAGTTTGGAGACTGGAGTGCAAAAGGACTGTTGCAGAAAGCAGAGATTGGAAATTGCGGTGCAGAAGGACCGTTACAGAGACCAGAGTTTGGAGACTGCGGTATAGAAAAACTGTTACAGAGCGCAGAGTTTGGAGACTGGGTGCAGAAGGAATGTTACAGAGAGCACAGGTTGGAGACCGAGGTGCGAAAGGATAGATACAGAGAGCAGAGGTTTGAGACTGAGGTTTAGAAGGACTGATACAGAAAGCAGAGTTTGGAGACTGGGGTGCAGAAGGACCCTTACGGAGAGCAGAGTTTGGAGACTGCGGTACAGAAGGACAGTTACAGAGAGCAGATGTTGGAGACTGGGACCAGAAGGACTGTTGCACAGGACAGAGGTTGGAGACTGGGGTGCCGCAGGACACTTGCAGAAAGCAGAGGTTAAAGACTGGCGTGGAGAAGGAATGTTTCAGAGAACAGAGTTCGAAAACTAGAGTACAGAAGGATCTTACAGAGACCAGAGTTTGGAGACTGTGGTGCAGAAGGACTGTTGCACACAGCAGAGATTGGAGACTGAGGTGTAGAAGTCCTGTTACATTGAGTAGAGTTTTGAGACTGGGGGGCAGGAGGATCGTTGAAAGGAGCAGAAATTGGAGACAGGGGTGCAGTAGGATCATTGCAGAGAGCAGAGGTTGGAAACTGGGGTGCAGAAGGACTGTTTCAGAGAGCAGGTATTGGATCCTGGTGTACTGAAGGAGCATTGCAGAGAGCACAGGTTGGAGACTGGGGTGCAGAAGGCCTGTTACAGAGAGCAGAGGTTGAAGACTGGGGTGCAGAAGGCCTGTTACAGAGAACAGAGTTTGGAGACTGGGGTGCAGAATGATTGTTACAAAGAGCAGAGGTTGAATACTGGGGTGCAGAAGGACCATTACAAAGAGCAAAGGTTGGAGACAGAGGGCAGAAGGACTTTTACAGAGAGGAGAGTTTGGATACTGGGGTTCAGAAGGACTGTTACAGAGAGCAGAGTTTGGAGAGTGAGGTGCAGAAGGATCATTGCAGAAAGAAAAGTTTGGAGACTGGGGTGCAGAAACCTGTTACAGAGAGCAGAATTTGGAGACTGGGGTGCAGAAGATCTGTTACAGAGAGCAGAGTTTGGAGACTGGGGTTCAGAAGGATTGTTACAGATAGCACAGTTTGGAGACTGTGGTGCAGAAGATCTGTTACAGAGAGCATAGTTTTGAATCTGATGTTCAGAAAGACTTACAGAAAGCAGAGGTTGGCGATTCGCATGTAGAAGGACCGTTATAGAGAAAGGTTGGAGACTTGGGTGTAGAAAAACTGTTGCAGAGAGCAGAGGTTGAAGACTGGGATGCAGAAGGATCCTTGCAGAGAGCAGAGGTTGGAGACTCGGGTGCAGAAGGACTGTTGCAGAGAGCAGAATTTGGAGACTGAGGTGCAGAAGGACTGTTACAGAGATCAGAGTTGGTAGACTGGTGTGCAGAAAGACTGTTGCAGATAGCAGAGGTTGGAAACTGCGGTGAAGAAGAACTGTTGCAGGGAGCAGGTGTTGAAGACATGGGTGCAGAAGGACTTTTGCAGAGAGGAGAATTTGGAGACTGAGGTGCAGAAGACTGTTGCAGATAGCAGAAATTGGAGACTGGGGTGCAGAAGGACTGATACAGAAAGCAGAGGTTGGGCACTGACGTGCAGAAGGACCATTACAGACAGCAGTGTTTGGAGACTGAAATACAGCAGGACTGTTACAGAGGTCAGAAATTGGAGACTGGAGTGGAGAAGAACTGTTTCAGAGTGCAGACGTTGAAGACTGGTGTGCAGAAGAACTGTTGCAGAGAGTAGAGGTAAGAGACTGAGATGCACAAAGACTGTTAAAGAGAGAAGAGTTTGGAGACTGGGGTTACAGAAGGAATGATGCAGAGAGAAGAGTTTGGAGACTGGGTTCAGAAGGCTGTTACAGAGAGCAGAGGTTGGAGACTGGGTACAGAAGCGCTGTTACAGAGAGCAGAGTTTAGAGAATGTGTTGCAGAAGAATATTACGTAGAGCAGAGTTTTGAGACTGCGGTGCAGAAGGATTGTTAAAGAGAGCAAAGGTTGGCTACTGGGGTGCAGTAGGATAATTGCAGAGAGAAGAGGTTGGAGACTGGTGTGCAGAAGGATCGTTGCAGAGAGCAGAGGTTGGAGACTTGGGTGCAGAAGGATTGTTGCAGAGAGCAGAGATTGGAAACTGGGTTGCAGAGGGACTGTTACACAGAGCAGAGGTTAAAGAATGGAATGTAGAAAGACTGTTGCAGAGAGCAGAGTTTGGAGACTGGAATGCAAAAGGACTGTCCCAGATAGCAGAGGTTGGAAACTGGGGTGAAGAAAGACTGTTGCAGGGAGCAGGTTTTGGAGACATGGGTGCAGAAGGACTTTTGCAGAGAGTAGAATTTGAAGACTGAGTTTAGAAGGACTGTTGCAGATAGTAGAGGTTGGAGACTGGGTTGCAGAAGGACTGATACAGAAAGCAGAGGTTGGGGTCTGAGTTTCAGAAGGACCATTACAGACAGCAGAGTTTTGAGACTGCAATACAAAAGGACTGTTACACAGATAAGAGTTTGGAGACTGGAGTGGAGAAGAACTGTTTCAGAGTGCAGACTTTGGAGACTGGTGTGCAGAAGATCTGTTGCAGAGAGTAGAGTTAGGAGACTGAGATGCAGAAAGACTGTTAAAGATAGCAGAGTTTGGAGACTGGGGTGCAGAAAGACTGATACTGAGAGCAGAGTTTGGAGACTGGGGTGCATAAGGCGGTTACAGAGAGCAGAGGTTGGATACTGGTACAGAAGGGCTGTTACAGAGAGCAGAGTTTGGAGACTGGGTTGCAAAAGAATATTACGTAGAGCAGAGTTTGGAGACTGTGGTGCAGAAGGATTGTTACAGAGAGAGGACGTTGGAGTCTGGCGTGCAGAAGGATTTTGCAGAGAGCAGAGGTTGGAGACTTGCGTGCAGAAGAACGGTTGCAGAGAGCAGATGTTGGAGACTGGGATGCAGAAGAATTGTTGCAGAGAGCAGAGATTGGAAACTGCTTTGCAGAAGGACTGTTACAAAGAGCAGAGGTTGAAGACTGGAGTGTAGAAGCACTGCTACAGAGAGCAGAGTTTGGAGACTGGGGTGCAGAAGGACTGTTACAGAGAGCAGATGTTAAACACTGAGATTCAGAAGGACTGTTACAGAGAGCAGAGGTTGTAGACTGGGGTGCAGAAGGACTGATACAGAAAGCAGAGGTTAGAGACTTGGGTCGAGAATGAACCTTACAGAGAGCAGAGTTTGGAGACTGCAGTACAGAAGGACTGTTACAGAGAGCAGAGTTTGGAGACCAGGGTACAAAAGGACTGTTGCAGAGTGCAGAGGTGGGAGAATGGGATGCAATAGGACTGTTTCAGAGAGTAGATGTTAAAGACTGGGGTGCAGAAAAACTGTTGCAGAGAGCAGAAGTTGGAGACAGGGGTGCAGAACAATTGTTACAGGGATCAGAGGTTTGAGACTGGGGTGAAAAAGGACTGTTACAGAGATCAGAGTTTGGAGATTGGGGTGCAGAAGAACCTTGCAGAGAGCAGAGATTGGAGATTGGGGTGCAGAGGAACTGTTGCACAGAGCAGAGGTTGGAGACTGGGGTTCAGAAGGAGTGTTACAGAGAGCAGAGGTTAAAGACTGTGTGGTAGAAGTATCTAACATAGAGCAGAGGTTGGAGATTGAGGTGCAGAAGAAATGTTACCGAGAGCAATGTTTGGAGACTGGGGTGCAGAAAGATTTTTGCAGGGAGCAGAGGTTGGAGACTGACATGCTGATGGACTCTTGCCAACAACAGAGGTTGGAGAATAGGGTTCAGAACGACCGTTGAAGAGAGCAGATGTTGGAGACTGAGGTGGATAAGGATTGTTACAGAGAGCAGAGTTTGGAGAGTGGGGTGAAGAAGGACTGTTACGGAGAAAAGAGTTTGAAGACAGGGGTGCAGAAGGATCTTTCAGAGTGCAGAGGTAGGAGACTGCGGTGCAGACGAACTGTTGCACAGAGCAGAGGTTTGAGACTGGGGTGCATAAGGACTGTTACAGAGAGAAAAGTTTCGAGACTTTGTTGCAGAAAGATCTTACATAAAGCAGAGGTTGGAGACTGAGGTGCAGAAGAAATGATACCCAGAGCAGAGTTTGGATACTGGGGTGCAGAAGGACTGTTGCCGAGACCAGAGGTTGGAGACTGTCGTGTAGAAGGACCGTTGCAGAGAGCAGAGGTTAAAGACTGGGGTGGATGCTGAGGGGCAGGACAGTCCCCTCCCCCAGTGCCTGCAAGGTAGGCGGGACTGCGACCAGCAGCAGATCAGGCCCAGCGGCTGGTTGCTGGCCAGAGCCGGCCCCACCCCCAGTGCCTGCAAAGTAGGAGAACCGGCGACCCACAGGCAGGTCAGGCCCAGCAATCTGCGAAGAGACAGAGCTGACACACGCGCCTGCAGGGAACAGGGCCCTGCGACCCACCAGCGGCCTTCTGTGGGGCAGGCCCGTCCCCTCCCCCAGTGCCTGCAAGGTAGGAGGGACTGTGACCACCGGCAGAGCAGGCCCAGTGGCTGGTTGGGGCCAGAGCCGGCCCCACCCCCAGTGCCTGCAAGGTAGGAGAACCGGCGACCTACGGGCAGGCCAGGCCCAGCAATCGGCGGACAGACAGAGCTGACACACGCGTCTGCAGGGAACAGGGTCCTGCGACCCACCAGCGGCCTTCTGTGGGGCAGGCCCGTCCCCTCCCCCAGAGCCTGCAAGGTAGGCGGGACTGTCACCTCTAGCAGATCAGGCTTAGTGGCCTGCTGAGGGGCAGGACAGTCCACTCCCCCAGTGCCTGCAAGGTAGGCGGGACTGCGACCAGCGGCAGATCAGGCCCAGCGGCTTGTTGCGGCCGGAGCCAGCGCCACCCCCAGTGCCTGCAAGGTAGGCATACCAGGGACCCATCGGGAGGTTAGGCCCAGCAACCTACGGAGAGACAGAGGTGCCCCTCGCGCCTGCTGGGTAGGCGGACCTTCGACCGGCCAGCAGAGCAGACCTAGGGCCCGCCAGCGTGGTAGACAGATCGCACCAATTGGTGGAGGATCACAGCCACCATCTGTCCTGCAAGGGAGACTTTTCAACTATACAAGAGCAATATAAATAAAAAGAGGGAAAATCTCAAAAACACAACAGCTTCACCAAGCAGAAAGAAACGCCAGCAGTATGAAAAGACAAGGAAAGAAAGGACCACAGGCAATGCAGGTCAACTCAACTCTAGAAGAGGTAATAGCTGCAACAGATGGAATGTCAGACAGAGAGGTCAGGATATACATGCTTTAGATGATCTGGAGTCTCAAGGAAGACATGAGACAGCAAAATCAGACAATGAAAGATCACATTGACAAGGAACTTCATAAACAAATCCAGGAAGTAAAAGATCAATTTCACAGGGAGATAGAGGAAATAAAAAACAAACAAATACAAATCCTAGAAATGCAGGAAGCAATAAACCAACTTAAAAACTCAATTGAGAAAACTACCAGCAGAGTGGATCACTTAGAAGATAGAACATCAGACAATGAAGACAGAGTATTTCAACTTGAAAAGAGCATAGACAGCTCAGCAAGTCTGCTAAGAAACCATGAGCAGAACATCCAAGAAATATGGGATAATATCAAAAGACCAAACTTAAGAGTCATTGGGATACAGGAAGGCACAGAGCTCCAAACCAAAGGAATAGACAACTTATTCAGTGAAATAATACGAGAAAACTTCCCAGACTTGAAGAATGAGACAGAACCCCAAATCCTAGAAGCCTACAGGACGCCGAATGTGCAAAATCATAAGAGATCCACACCTAGACACATTATAATGAAGATGTCCAACATACAGAATAAGGAGAGAATTTTAAAAGCTACAAGAGAAAGGAAGCAGATTACATTTAGGGGTAAACCAATCAGGATAACAGCTGATCTCTCAACACAGACTCTAAAAGCTAGAAGATCCTGGAATAACATATTTCAAACGCTAAAAGAAAATGGGTTCCAACCAAGAATCGTGTATCCAGCAAAATTAAGCTTCAGGATGGAAGATGCAATAGTCCTTCGGCATCCCAATCTACAACCTCTGCTCTCTGCAACAGTCCTTCTACACCCCAAGTCTCCAGCCTCTGCTCTCTGTAATATCCTTCTGCACACCTGTCTCCAACCTCTGCTCTCTTTAACAGTCCTTCTATTCTGCAGTCTCCAATCTCTATTCTCTGTATCGGTCCTTCTGCACCCCAGTCTCCCAAGACTGCTTTCTGTATCCGTCATTCTGCACCCCGTGCTTCTACATCTGCTCTCTGTAACAGTCTTTCTGCCCCCCAGTTTCCAACCTCTGCTCTCTACAACAGTCCTTCTGCACCCCAGTCTCCAAACACTTAACTCTGCACAGTCTTTCTGCACCCCAGTCTCCAACCTCTGCTCTCTGCAACAGTCCTTCTGCACCTCAGTCTCCAAATTTTGCTCTCTGTGAAATACTTCTGCACCCCAGTCTCTAACGTCTGCTCTCTGCAACAATCCTTTGGCACCCCAGTCTCCAACGTCTACTCTCTGCAATGGTCTCTCTGCACCCCAGTCTCCAACCTTGTTCTCTACATCAGTTCTTCTGTACCGCAGTCTTCAACCTCTGTTCTCTGTAAGGTTCCTTCTGCACCCCAGTCTCCAACCTCTGCTTTCTGTATCAGTCCTTCTGCACCACAGTCTCCAAACTCTGCTCTCTGTAACAGTCCTTCTGCACCTCACTCTGCAACCTCTGCTCTCTGTAACCGTCCTTCTGTACTTAAGTCTCTAACCTCTGTTCTCTGTAACGGTTGTCTGCACCCCAGTCTCCAAACTCTGCTTTCTGTATCAGTCCTTCTGCACCCCGGTCTCTAAACTCTGCTTTCTTTAACAGTCCCTCTGCACCCCAGTCTCTAAAGTCTGCTCTCTGGAAGAGTCTTTCTGCACCCCACTCTCCAAACTCTGCTCTCTGCAATATTTCTTCTTCACCCCAGTTTTAAAACTGTGCTCTTTGTAACTGTCCTTCTGCACCCCAATCTCCAACCTCTGTTCTGTGTAACAGTTCTTCTGTACTGCAGTCTCCAACCTCTGCTCTCTGTAACTCTCCTCTTGCACCCCAGATTCTAACCTCTGCTTTCTGTATCAGGCCTTCTACACTCAAGTCTCCAACTTCTGCTCTCTGTAACAGTGCTTAAGAACCTCAGTCTTCAAATTCTGCTCTCTGCAACAGTCCTTCTGCATCCCAATCTACAACCTCTGCTCTCTGCAACAGTCCTACTACACCCAAGTCTCCAACCTCTGCTATTCAACAGTCCTTCTGTACCTCTGTCTCCAAACTCTGCTCTCTGCATTGGTCTTTCTGCACCTCAGTCTCCAACCTCTACTCTCAGTAACAGTCTTTCTGCACTTCAGACTCAAACCTCTACTGTCTGTAAGATTCTTCTGCAACCCAATCCCCAAACTCTGCTCTCTGTAACAGTCCTACTGCACCCTTCTTCAAATTCTGCAATCTGTAACAGGTGTTCTGCACCCCAGTCTACAATCTGTGCTCTCTGGAACGATCATTCTGCACCCAAGTCTCCAACCACTTCTCTCTGCAACAGTCTTTCTGCACCCCAGTCTCGAAAATCAGCTGTCTGCAATAGTCCTTCTGCACCTCAGTCTGAATACTCTGCTCTCTACAACGATCCTTCTGCACCCCAGTCTCCAAACTCTGTTCTATGTAACACTCCTTCTGAACCCCAGAATCCAACCTCTGCTCTTTGTAAAGGTCTTTCTGCACCCCAGTCTCTACACTCTGCTTTCTGTATCAGTTCTTCTGCACCACAGTTTTCAATTTCTGCTCTCTGCAACAGTCCTTCTGCACCTCACTCTCCAATCTCTGCTCTCTTCAACAGTCCTTCTGCACCCCAGTCTCAGACCTCTGATATTTGCAACAGTCATTCTACACCCAAGTCTCCAACCTCTACTCTCTGCAGTGATCCTTCTTCACCCCAGTCTCCAACGTCTGCTCTCTGCATCAGTCCTTCTGCACCACAGTCTCCAAACTCTGGTCTCTAAAATATTCTTCTGCAACCCCAGTTTCCAAACTATACTCTCTGTGCCTTTCCTTCTGCACCCCATTCTCCAAACTGTACTTTCTGTAACAGTCCTAATGTTCCGCCTTCTCCAAACTTTGCTCTCTGAAACTGTCCTTCTGGACATCAGGCTCCAACCTCTGCTCTCTTCAAATGTCCTTCTGCACCCCAGTCTCCAAACTCTGCTCTCTGCAACATTTCTTCTTCACCCCAGTCTCAAAACTGTGCTCTCTGTAACTGTCCTTCTGCACCCCACTCTCCAACGTCTGCTCTGTGTAACAGTCCTTCTGTACTGCAGTCTCCAACCTCTGCTCACTGTAACTGTCCTCTTGAACCCCAGACACCAACCTCTGCTTTCTGTATCAGTCCTTCTGCACTCAAGTCTCCAACCTGGGATCACTGTAACAGCACTTATGAACTTCAGTCTTGAAATTCTGCTCTTTGCAATAGTCCTTCGGCATCCCAATCTACAACCTCTGCCCTCTGCAACAGTCCTTCTACACCCAAGTCTCCAGCCTCTGCTCCTCAATAGTCTTTCTGCATCTCAGTCTCCAAACTCTGCTCTGTGCATTGGTCCTTGTGCACCCCAGTCTCCAAACTTTTCTCTCTTTAACAGACCTTCTGCATCAAAATCTCCAACATCTACTCTGCAACGGTCTTTCTGCACCCCTCCTCTAAACTCTGCTCTCTGTAACAGGCTTTCTACACCCCAGTGTCCAACATCTGCTCTGTGCAACGGTCCTTCTGCACCCCTTCTCCAAACTCTGCTCTCTGTAACAGGCTTTCTGCACCCCAGTCTCCAACATCTCCTCTCTGAAACAGTCCTTCTGCACACAAGTCTCCAACCTCTGCTCTCTGCAACAGGCCCTATGCACCCCAGTCTCCAACATCTGCTCTCTGCAAAAGTGCTTCTGTACCCCAGTCCCCAACCTCAGCTCTCTGAAAGATCCTTCTGCAACCAAGTCTCCAAACTCTACTCTCTGTAACAATCCTTCTGCACATCAGTCTCCAACCTCTGCTCTCAGCAACGGTCCTTATGCACACCAGTTTCCAACTTCTGTTCTCTACAAGAGCCCTTCTGTACCACAGTCTTCAACATCTGCTCTCTGTAACAGTCCTTCTGTACTGCAGTCTCCTACCTCTGCTCTCTGTAACGGTCCTTCTTGACCCCAGTCTCCCACCTGTGCTTTCGGTATCAGTCCTTCTGCACCCATGTCTCAAAGCTCTTCTCTCTGTAACTTTTCTTCTGCACCTCAGTCTCCAAACTCTGCTCCCTGAAACAGTCCTTCTGCACCTCAGTCTTCAACAACTGCTCTCTGCAACAGTCCTTCTGAACCCCAGTCTCCAACCTCTGCTCTCTAGAACAGTCCTTCTATACCCCAGTCTCCATAATCTTCTCTCTGCAACGATCCTTCTTCACCCCAGTCTTCAACGTCTATTCTGCAACAGACATTCTGCAACCCAGTCTCCAAATTCTGTTCTCTGTAAGATCATTCTGTACCCCAGTTTCCAACATCTGCTCTCTGTAACATTCCTTTTGCACCCCAGTCTCCTACCTCTGCTCTCTGCAATGGTCCCTCTGCACCCCAGTCTCCAACCTTCTTCTCAAAAACACTTCTTCTGTACCGCAGTCTTCAATCTTTGTTCTCTGTAAGGGTCCTTCTTCTCCCCAGTCTCCAACCTCTGCTTTCTGTATCAGTCCTTCTGCACCACAGTCTCCAAACTCTGCTCTCTGTAAAAGTCCTTCTGCACCTCACTCTACAATCTCTGCTCTCTGCAACAGTTCTTCTCCACCCCAGTCTCCAAACTCTGCTCTTTGTAACAGTCCTTCTGTACTGCAGTCTCCAACCACTGCTCTCTGCAATGGTCCCTCTGCACCAGAGTCTCCAACCTTGTTCTCAACAACAGTTCTTCTGTACCACAGTCTTCAACCTCTTTTTCCTGTAAGAGTCCTACTCCAACCCAGTCTCTAACCTCTGCTCTCTGTAACGGTCCTTCTGCACCTGAGTCTCCAAACTCTGTGTTATGTATCACTCATTCTGCACCCCAGTCTCCAACCTCTGCTCTCTGTAACAGTTTTTATGTACCTAAGACTCCAACCTCTGTTCCCTGCAACAGTCCTACTGCGCCCAATCTCCAACCTCTGCACTCTGCAACAGTCCTTATGCACCTCAGTGACCAAACTCTTCTCTCTGAAAGATCCTTCTGAACCCCAGTCTACAAACTCTGCTTTATGCAATGGTCCTTCTGCACCCCAGTCTTCAAATTCTGATCGCTACAATAGTTATTCTGCACCCAAGTCTAAAACCTCTGGTCTCTGTAACAGTCCTTCTGAACTACAGTCTCCAAACTTTTTTCTTTGTAAGGGTCCTTCTGCACCACATTCTTCAACCTCTGTTTTCTGCATAAGTCTTTTTGCACTACATTCTCAAAACTCTGCTTTCTGTATCAGGCATTCTGCACCTCAGTCTGCAACCTCTGCTCTCTGCAATAGTCCATATGCACCCCAGTCTCTAATTTCTGCTCTCTGCAACATTCCTTCTGCACCTCAGTCTCCAACATCTGCTGTCTGCAACAGTCCTTCTCCAACCAAGTCTCCAAACTCTGCTCTCTGCAACAGTCCTTCTACACCCCAGTCTTCAAACTGTATCTGTTGTTTTTCACCACAGTCTCAAAACTCTTCCTTCTGTAATAGTCCTTCTGCAAGTCAGTCTGCAACCTCTGCTCTCTGCAAGAGTCCTACTTCACCCCAGTCTCAATCCTCTGCTCTCTGCAACAGTCCTTTTGCACCACAGTCTCCAACCTCTGCTATCTATAACAGTCCTTCTGTACTACATTCTCTAACATCTGCTCTCTGTAAGGGTACTTCTACACGAGAGTCTCCAACCTCTGCTTTCTGTATCAGTCCTTCTGCACCCCAGTCTCCAACCAGTGCTCTGTGCAACTGTCCCTCTTCACCTTAGTCTCCAACATTTGCTCTCTGCTACAGTCCTTCTAGACCCCAGTCTCCAACCTCTGCTCTCACTAACAATCCTTTTGCACCTCCATCTACAACCACTGCTCTCTGCAATAGTCCTTCTGCACCTGAGTCTCCAACATCTACTCTCTGTTACAGTGCTTCTGCACCTCAGTCATCAACCTCTGCTCTATTTAAGATCCTTTGGCAACCCAGTCTCCACACTCTGCTCTATGTACAAGACCCTATGCACCCCAGTCTCCAACCTCTGCTCGCTGCAACAGTCCTTGTGCAAACCAATATCCAACATCTGCTCTCTGCAACAGTTCTTCTGTACCTCAATCTGCAAGAATCCTTCTGCCACCCTGTCTCTAAACTCTGCTCTCTCTAACAGTCCTTCTGCACCCCAGTCTCCAACCTTTTTTCTCTGCAACGATCATTCTTCACCTCAGTCTCCAACATCTGCTCTCTGCAACAGTCCTTGTGTACATCAGTCTGAAAACTCTGATCTCTGCAAGGATCCTTGTGCACCACCGTCTCTAAACTCTGCTTTCTGTAACAGTCTTTCTGCAACTCAGTCTTCAATCTCTGCTCTCTGTAACAGTCTTTATGAACCCCAGTCTCCAACATCTTCTCTCTGTAAGATCCTTCTACACCCCAGTTTCCAAACTCTGCTCTCTGTAGCATTCCTTCTCCAACCCCAGTCTTCAACCTCTGCTCTCTGCAAGGGTCCTTCTGCACGACAGTCTCCAACCTCTGGTCTTGTCAACAGTCCTTCTGCACCCCAGTATCCAAACTCTGCTCTGAGTACATTTCTTCTGCACCTCAGTCTCCAACCTCTGCTTTATGTAAAGTCTTTCTGCAACAAAGTCTCCAAACTCTGCTCCTTGCAAAAATCTTTCTGAACCCCAGTCTCCAACCATTGCTCTGGGCAACATTTCTTCTGCACCTCAGTCTCCAACCTCTGCTTTATGTAAGACCTTCTGCCACCCAGTCTCCAAACTCTGCTCTCTGTAACATTCCTTCTGCACCCAAGTCTCTAACCTCTTCTCTCTGTAACAGTTTTTCTATACCGCAGTCTCCAACCTCTGGTCTCTGTAACGGTCCTTCTGCACCCCAATTTCCAACCTCTGCTTTCTGTAACAGTCCTACTGCACCTCAGTCTCCAAACTCTGCTCTCTGTAATAGGCCTTCTGCACCCCAGTCTCCAACCTCTGCTCGCTGCAACAGTCCTTGTGCAAACCAATCTCCAACCTATGCTCTCTCTAACAGTTATTCTGTGCCTCAATCTGAAAACTCTGCTTTCTGCAATAATCCTTCTGCACCCGAGTCTCCAACCTTTGCTCTCTGTAACAGTTCTTCTGTACCTCAGTCTCCAACTTCTGCTCTGTATCAGTTCTGCACCCCTTTCTCCCACATCTGCTCTCTGTAACAGTCCTTCTTCACTTCAGTCTTCAACCTCTGCTCTGTGTAACAGTCCTTCTGCACCCCAGTATCCAACCTCTTCTCTCTGCAACGATCCTTCTGCATCCCAGTCTCCAACATCTGGTCTCTGCAACAGTCCTTCTGCAAACAAGTCTCCAACATCTGATCTGTGCAACAGTCCTTCTGCACCTCAGTCCGGAAACTCTGCTGTCTCCATCGATTCTTCAGCACCCCAACTATAAACTCTGCGCTACGTATCAGTTCTCCTGCACCTCAGTCTCCAAACTCTGCTCTATGTAAGATCCTTCTGCAACCCAGTCTCCAAACTCTGCTCTCTCTAAGAGCCCTTCTTCACCCCAGTCTCCAAACTCTGATCTCTGTAACAGGCCTTCTGCACCCCAGTCTCGAAACTCTGCTCTCTGTATCAGTCCTTATGCACCCCAGTCGCAAACCTCTGCTCTTTGTAACAGTCCTTCTGCATCTCAGTCTCTTAAATCTGCTCTCTGCATCAGTCCTTCAGCACCCCAAATTCCAACTTCTGGTTTCTGTAACAGTCCTTGTAAACCCCAGTCTCCAAGCTCTGGTATCTGAAACAGTCTTTCTGCACCCCAGTCTTCAAACTCTGCTCTCTGTAACAATCTTTCTGTGCCTCAGTCTCCAAAATCTACTCTCTGTAACAGTGCCTCTGCACCTCACTCTCCAACAACTGCTCTCTGTAAGTACCTTCTGTAACCCAGACTCCAAACTCTGCCCTCTGTAACAGTTCTTCTGCACACCTTCTCCCAACTCTCCTCTCCGTAACACGCCTTCTGCACCCCAGTCTCTAAAGTCTGTTCGCTATAACAATCTTTCTGCACCCCAGTCTCCAACATCTGCTCTCTGTAACAGTCCTGCTGCACCTCGGTCTACAATCTCTGCTCTCTGTAAGATTCTTCTGCAACCTTGTCTAAAAACTCTGCTCTCTATAACAGAACTTCTTCACCTCAGTCTCCAAACTCTGTACTTGCAACACTCCTTCTGCACCCTAGTCGCCACCCTCTAATCTCTGTAACAGTCCTTCTGTACCGCAGTCTTCAAACTCTTCTCTGTGTAACGGTCTTTCTGCACCCAAGTCTCCAAACTCTGCTTTCTGTAGCAGTCCTTCTGCACCCCAGTCTAAAACCTCTGCTCTCTGTAACAGTCCTTCTGCACCTCATATCCAAACTCTGCTATCTGCAACAGTCCTTATGCTCCCCTGTCTCCAACCTCTTCTGTCTGCAAAATTCCTTCTGCACCCCAGTCTGCAACGTGTGCTGTGTGTAACAGTCCTTCTGCATTTAAGTCTCCAACTCTGCTCTCTGCAATGATCCTTCTGTACCTCAGGCTTAAAACTCTGCTCTCTGCAATAGTTCCTCTGCACCCCAGTCTCCAAACTCTCTTCTATGTAACAGTTTTTCTCCACCCCAGTGTTCAACCTCTGCTCTCTGCAAGATTCTTTCTGCACCCAAGTCTCCAACATCTTCTCTCTAAACAGTCCTTCTGCACTTCAGTCTTCAAAATCTGGTCTTTTCAACAGTCCTTCTGAACTCCAGTGTCCAAACTCTTCTCTCTGCAATGATCCTTCTGCACCCCAGTCTCCAAACTCTTCTCTCTTAAAGATCCTTCTGACCCCAGTTTCCAAACTCTGCTCTCTATAATATTCCTTCTCCACGCCAGTCTCCAACTTCTGCTTTCTGCAACAGTCCTGCTGCACCCCAATCTCCAACCTCTGTACTCTACAACACTCCTTATGCTCCCCAGAGTCCAAACTCTGCTCTCTAACAGTCCTTCTGTACTGCAGTCTCCAAACTCTGCTCTCTGTAAAGGTCCTTTTGCACGCCAGTCTCCAGCCTCTGCTTTCTTTGTCCTTCCATCTGAACCTCAGTCTCCAACCTCTGCTCTCTGCAAAAGTCCTTCTGCAACCCATTCTCCAACTTCTTCTCTCTGCAACAGTGCTTCTGAAAAACAGTATCCAACATCTGCTCTATGAAAAAGTCCTTTTGTACTCTAGTCTCCAACTTCTGCTCTCTGCAACAAACTTTGTTCACCCCATTCTCCAACATCTGCTCTCTGCAAAAGTCCTTCTGCATCTCTGTCTGAAAATTTTTCTTTCTGCAACAATCCTTCTGCACCCCAGACTTCAACATCTGCTCTCTCTAACAGTCCTTATGCACCTCAGTCTCCAAACTCTGCTCTATGTAAGATCCCTGTGCAACACAGTCTCCAAAATTTGCTCCCTATAACAGTCCTTATGCACCTCAGTCTCCAAACTATGCTCTCTGTAACAGTCGATCTACACCTCAGTCTGAAACCTCTTTTCTCTACATGATCTATCTGAACTCCAGTCTCCAACCACTGCTCTCTGTAACAGTCCTCCTGCACCTCAGTCTCCAAATTTCTCTCTCTGCAAAAATCATTCTACACCTAAGTCTCCAACATCTGCTCTCTGTAAGATCCTTCTGCAACCCAGTCTCCCAACTCTGCCCTCTCTAACAGTCCTTCTGCACCCCTTCTCCCAACTCTCCTCTCCGTAACAGGCCTCCTGCACCTCAGTCTCCAAACTTCTCTCTCTGCAAAAATCATTCTACACCTAAGTCTCCAACATCTGCTCTCTGTAAGATCCTTCTGCAACCCAGTCTCCCAACTCTGCCCTCTCTAACAGTCCTTCTGCACCCCTTCTCCTAACTCTCCTCTCCGTAACAGGCCTTCTGCACCCCAGTCTCCAAATTCTGTTCTCTATAACAAGACTTCTGCACCCCAGTCTCCAACCACTGCTCTCTACAACAGTCCTTCTGCGCCCCAGTCTCCAAATTTTGGTCTCTGCAACAGTGCTTCTGCACCTCAGTTTCAAAACGCTGTACTCTGCTAGGATCATTTTGCACCTCAGTCTTCAACCTCTACTCTCTGTAACAGTCCTTCTGCACCTGGGTCGCCAACATCTGCTCTCTGTTAGATCCTTCTTCAACCCAGTCGCCAAACTCTGTGATCTGTAAGAGTCCTTCTGGAGCCCTTCTCCACACTCTGCTCTCCGTAACAGGCCTTCTGCACCCCAGTCTCTAATCTCTGCTCTCTGTAACAGTCTTTTTGCACCTGAGTCTCAAATCTTTCCTCTCTGCAACGATCCTTCTGCACCCCAGTCTCCAACGTCTCCTCTCCTCAACAGTCCGTCTGCATCTCAGTCTCCAAATTCTGCTCTTGGCAACAGTCTTGCTTCACCCAAGTCTCCAGCCTCTGCTCTCTGCAACAGTCCTTCTACACCTCAGTCTTCAACCTCTTCTCTGTGTAACAGTCCTTCTGAACCCCAATCTCCAACCTCTGCTCTCTGTAACAATCTTTCTGCACCCCAGTCTCCAACGTCTGCTCTCTGTAACAGTTTTTCTGCACCGTATTCTGAAACCTTTGCTCTCTGTTACAGTCTTTGTATACTGCAGTCTCCAAACTCTGCTCTCTGTAATGGTCCCTCTGTACCCCAATTTCCAACTTCTGTTTCTTTAACAGTCCTTCTGCACCTCAGTCACCAAACTCTGCTCTCTGTAACAGTCCTGCTGCAACTCAGTCACCAACCTCTTCTCTCTGTTACAGTCATTCTGCACCTCAGTCTGAAACCTCTGCTTTCTGCATGATCCTTCTGCACCCCAGTCTCTAATCACTGCTGTCTGTAACATTCGTCCTACACCACAGTCATCAACCACTGCTCTCTGTATAATCCCTCTTCAACCCAGCTTCAAAACTCTGCTCTCTATGACAGTCCTTCTGCAACCCAGTCTCCAAACTCTGCTCTCTGTTGCAGGCCTTATGCACCCCAGTCTTCAAACTCTGCTCTCTGAAACAGTCCTTCTGCACGACAGTCTGCAACCTCTGCTCTCTGTATCGGTCCTTCTGCACCCCAGTCTCACACCTCTGCTCTCTGTATCATAATTCTTCACCCTAGTTTTAAACGATTGCTCTGTATAACAATTTTTCTGCATCTCAGTCTCCTACCTCTGCTCTCTGAAACAGTCCTTCTGCACCCCATTCTCAAAACTCTTCTTTCTGTAACATTCCTTCTGCACCCCAGTCTCCAACCTGTGCTCTTTTAACAGTCCTTCTGCACCGCAGTCTCCCACCTCTTCTCTCTGTAATGATCCCTCTGCAGCCCAGTCTCCACCTCTGCTCTCTTCAACGATTCTTTTGCAACTCAGTCTCCAACTTCTGCTCCCTTCAACAATCTTTCTGCACCCCAGACTCCACTTCTGCTCTCTGTAACTGTTTTTCTGCACCCCTGTCTCCATGCTCTGCTCTCTGCAACCGTCCTTCTGCACCCCTGTCTCCAACCTCTGCTCTCTGCAACACTCATTCTGCTACCCAGTCTCCAACGTCTCCTCTCCTTAGCACTCCTTCTGCACCCCAGTCTCCAAACTCTGTTCTCTGTAAGGTCCTTCTGCATTGCAGTTTCCAAACTCTTTTCTCTGTAACATTCTTCTCCAACTCAATCTACAACCTCTGCTCTCCTCAACAGTCCTGCTGAAACCCAGTCTACAACATCTGTTCTCTGCAACAGTCATTCTACTTTCCAGTCTCAAACCTCTTCTCTCTATAACAGTCCTTCTGTACCTCAGTCTCCAAACTCTTCTCTCTTTAACGGTCCTTCTGCACCCCAGTCTCAAATCTCTGCTTTCTGTATAAGTCCTTCTGAAACACGGATTCCAACCTCTGCCTTCTGTAACAGTCCTTCTGCACCTTTGTCTCCAACCTCTGAACTCTGCAACATTACTTCTGCACCCCATTCTCTAACCTCTGCTCTCTGTAACAGTCCTTCTGCACCCCATTCTCTAACCTCTGCTCTCTACAACAGCCCTTCTGTACTACAGTCCCCAACCTTTGCTCTCTGTAACGGTTCTTTTGCACCCCAGTCTCAACCTCTGCTTTCTGTGTAATTCTGCACCCCAGTCTCCAACCTTTGCTCTCTGTAACAATCATTCTGCACCTCAGTCTCCAACCTCTGCTCTCTGCGACAGTTCTTCTGCACCCCAGTCTCCAAACTCTTCTCTCAGCAACAGTTCTTCTGAACCCCAGTCTTCAAGATCTGCACTCTGAAACAGTTCTTCTATAAACCATTCTCCAACCTCTGCTCTCTGTAAAAGTTTCCTGTATGGCAGTCTCTGAACTCTGCTCTCTGCAATGGTCCTGCTTCACCCCAGTCTCCAACATCTGCTTTCTGTATCAGTCCTTCTGAACCCCAGTCTCCAAACTCTGCTCTCTGTAACAGTTATTCTGCATCTCAGTCTCCAAATTCTGCTCTCTTCAACAGTCTTCTGCACCCAAGTCTCCAACACCTGCATCCTGCAAAAGTCCTTCTTCACCTCATTCGCCCACCTCTGAGATTTGCCACAGTCCTTCTGCACCACAGTCTCCAACCTTCACTGTCTGTAACAGTCCTTATGCACCTCAGTCTCCAACCTCTTCTCTCTGTAAGATCCTTCTGCAACCCAGTCTCCAAACTCTGCCCTCTGTAACAGTCGTTCTGCATCCTTTCACCAAACTCTGCTCTCTATAACAGGCCTTCTGCACCACAATCTCCGACCTCTGTTCTCTGTAACAGACCTTCTGCACACCCGTCTCAAATCTCTGCTCTCTGCAAAGATCATTCTGCACCCCACTCTCCAACCTCTGTAATCTCCAACAGTTTTTCTGCACCTCAGTCTGAAAACTCGGTTCTCTGCAATGATCCTTCTGCACCCCAGTCTCAAAACTCTGCTCTCTGTAACAGTCTTGTTCCACCTCAGTCTCTAACCTCTGCTCTCAGTAAGATCCTTCTGCAACCCTGTTTTCAAACTCTGCTTTCTGTAACAGTCCTTCTGCACCCCAGTCTCCAACCTCTGCTCTCTGCCGCAGTCTTTCTAAAGCCCAGTTTCCAACCTCTGCTCTCTGCAACAGTCCTTCTGCACCCCAGTATTCAACTTCTGTTCTCTGTAACAATCTTTCTGCACGTCAGTTCCCAAACTCTGACCTCTGCAATGGTTCTATTGCACCCCAGTCTCTAGCCTCTGCTCTCTGGAACAATCTTTCTGCATTCCAGTCCCCAACATCTGCTCTCTGCAACAGTCCTTGTGTACATCATTCTGAAAACTCTTAACTCTGCAAGGATCCTTTTGCACCACAGTCTCTGATCTCTGCTTTCAGAAACCGTCCTTCTGCACCTCAGTCTCCAACCTCTGCTCTTTGTAAGATCCTTCTGCAACCCAGTCTCCAAACTCTGCCCTCTGTAACAGTCGTTCTGCATCCTTTCACCAAACTCTGCTCTCTATAACAGGCCTTCTGCACCGCAGTCTCAAACCTCTGCTATCTGCAAAGATTCTTCCTCACCCGAGTCTCCAACCTCTGTAATCTCCAACAGTCCTTCTGCACCTCAGTCTGAAAACTCGGTTCTCTGCAAGGATCCTCCTTCACCCCAGTCTCCAAACTCTGGCCTCTATAACAGTCTTGTTCCACCTCAGTCTCCAACCTCTGCTCTGAGTAAGATATTTCTGCCACCCTGTCTCCAAACTCTGCTCTCTGTAACAGTCCTTCTGCACCCCAGTCTCCAACCTTTTTTCTCTGCAACGATCATTCTTCACCTCAGTCTCCAACATCTGCTCTCTGCAACAGTCCTTGTGTACATCAGTCTGAAAACTCTGATCTCTGCAAGGATCCTTGTGCACCACAGTCTCTAAACTCTGCTTTCTGTAACAGTCTTTCTGCAACTCAGTCTTCAAACTCTGCTCTCTGTAACAGTCTTTATGAACCCCAGTCTCCAACCTCTTCTCTCTGTAAGATCCTTCTACACCCCAGTTTCCAAACTCTGCTCTCTGTAGCATTCCTTCTCCAACCCCAGTCTTCAACCTCTGCTCTCTGCAAGGGTCCTTCTGCACGACAGTCTCCAACCTCTGGTCTTGGCAACAGTCCTTCTGCACCCCAGTATCCAAACTCTGCTCTGAGTACATTTCTTCTGCACCTCAGTCTCCAACCTCTGCTTTATGTAAAATCTTTCGGCAACAAAGTCTCCAAACTCTTCTCCCTGCAAAAATCCTTCTGCACCCCAGTCTCCAACCATTGCTCTGGGTAACATTTCTTCTGCACCTCAGTCTCCAACTTCTGCTTTATGTAAGACCTTCTGCCACCCAGTCTCCAAACTCTGCTCTCTGTAACATTCCTTCTGCACCCAAGTCTCTAACCTCTGCTCTCTGTAACAGTTTTTCTATACCGCAGTCTCCAACCTCTGGTCTCTGTAACGGTCCTTCTGCACCCCAATTTCCAACCTCTGCTTTCTGTAACAGTCCTACTGCACCTCAGTCTCCAAACTCTGCTCTCTGTAAAAGTGCTTCTACACCTCAGTCTCCAACCTCTGTTCTCTGTAACAGTCCTACTAAACCTCAGACTAACACCTCTGCTCTCTTCAAGAAACTTCAGCAACCAAGTCACCAAACTCTACTCTCTATAACTGTCCTTTTGCACCCCAGTCTCCCACCTCTTTTCTCTGTAACAGGCCTTCTGCAGGCCAGTCTCCAAACTCTTCTCTCTATAGCAGGCCTTCTGCACCCCAGTCAACAAAATCTGCGCTCTGCAACGATTCTTCTGCACCCAGTCTCCAACCTGGCTCTCTGCAAAGATTCTTCTCCACCCCAGTGTCCAACATCTTGTCCCTGCAACAGTTCTTTTGAACCCCAGTCTCCAAACTCTGCTCTCTGTAAGATCCATCTGAACCCAAGTCTCCAAACTCTACTCTCTGTAACAGTTTTTCTGCACCCCAGTCTTCAAACTCTTCTCTTTGTAACAGTCCTTCTGCACCTCAGTCTCCAACCTGTGCTCTGTGTAACAGTCTTTCTGCACCCCAGTTTCTAAAATCTGACCTCTTGAACGATTCTTCTGGAACCCAGACTCCAATATCTGCACTTTGCAACAGTTCTTCTTCACCACAGTCTCCAAACTCTGCTCTCTGTAAGATCTTTTTGCACTCCAGTTTCCCAACTGTGCTCTCTGTAACATTCCTTCTCCACCCCAGTCTCCAACCTCTGTCCTCTGCAACAATTTTTCTGCTCCCCAGACTCCGAGATCTGCACTCTGTAACAGTCCTTCTGTACTGCAGTCTCCAACCTCTGCTCTTTGTAACGATCCTTCTACACCCCAGTCTTCATCTCTGCTATCTGTATCAGTCTGTCTGAACCCCAGTCTCCAAACTCTGTTCTCTGTATCTATCTTTCTGCACCTCAGTCTCCAACATGTGCTCTATGTAAGAGTCCTTTTGCACCCCAGTCTCCAACCTCTGCTCTTGGTAACAGACCTATACCGCAGTCTCCAACCTCTGCTCTCTTTAATGGTCCTTCTGCAGCCCTGTTTCGAAACTCTGCTTTCTGTAACAGTCCTTCTGCACCTGAGTCTCCAAACTCTCCTCTCTGTAACAGTCCTTCTACACCTCAGTCTCAAACCTCTGCTCTCTGTAACAGTCCAACCGCACCTCAGTCTCACACCTCTGCTCTCTGCACAATCATTCTGCACCCCAGTCTCCAAACAATGCTCTCTATAACAGTCCACCTGCACCTCAGTCTCCAACCTCTTCTCTCTGTAGCAGGCCTTCTGCATGCCAGTCTCCAAAATGTGCTCTCTGCAACGTTCCTTCTGCACCTCAGTCTCCAACATCAGCTCTCTGCAATGATCCAACTGCACCCCACTCTCCAACCTCTGATCCCTGCAACAGTCCTTCTGCACCTCAGTCTCAAAATTCTGCGCTCTGTAAGATGCTTCTGCACACCTGTATCTAACCTTTCCTTTCTGTAACAGTCCTTCTTACCTGAGTCTCCAAACTCTCTTCTCTGTAACAGCCCTTCTACACCTCAGTCTCAAAACTCTGCTCTCTGTAACAGTCCACCTGCACCTCAGTCTCCAACCTCTGCTCTCAGTAAGATTTTTCAGGAACCCAGTCACCAAACACTGATCTGTATAACAGTCCTTCTGCACCTGAGTCTCCAAACTCTCCCCTCTGTAACAGTCCTTCTACACCTCAGTCTCCAACCTGTGCTCTCTGTAAAAGTCCATCTGCACCTCAGTCTCCAACCTCTCCTCTTTGTAACAGACCTTCTGCAAGCAAGTCTCCAAACTCTTCTCACTGTAGCAGGCCTTCTGCACACCAGTCTCCAAAATCTGCTCTCTGCAACGATCCATTTGCACCTCAGTCTCCAACATCAGCTCTCTGCAATGATCCAACTGCACCCGACTCTCCATCCTCTGATCTCTGCAACAGTTCTTCTGCACCTCAGTCTCAAAATTCTGCTCTCTGTAAGATGCTTCTGTACCCCTGTATCTAACCTTTGCTTTCTGTAACAGTCCTTCTTCACCTCAATCTTCTACCTCTGCTCTAACAGTCCTTCTAAACCTCAGTCTCCAAACTTTGCTCTCTGTAAGATCCTTTTGAAACCAAGTCTTTAAACTCTGCTCTCTGTAAAAGTTCTTCTCCACAACAGTCTCCAACCTCTTCTCTCTGCAATGATTCTTCTCCTCCTCAGTCTCCAACATCTGCTCTCTGTAAAAGTCCTTCTGCACCCCAATTTCACAACTCTGCTTCCTGTCACAGTCCTTCTTCACCTGAGTCTCCAAAATCTAATCTCTGTAACAATCCTTCAACACCCCAGTCTCCAAACTCTGCTTTCTGTATCAGTCTTTCTGAACCCCATTCTCCAACCTATGTTCTCTGTGTCTATCCTTCTGCACCTCAGTCTCCAAACTCTGCTCTCTGCAACAGTCCTTCTATACTGAAGTCTTCAAACTCTGCTCTCTGTAAACGTCTTTCTGCAGCCCATAATCCAAACTCTGCTTTCTGTATCAGTCTTTCTGCACCCCAGTCTCCAACATCTTCTCTCTGCAACAGTCCTTCTGCACCCCAGTCTGCAAACTCTGCTCTCTGTAACAATCCTTCTGCCCCTCAGTCTCCAACCTCTGCTCTATTTAACAAGACTTCTGCAAGTCAGTCTCAAACTTGTGCTCTCCGCAACAGTCCTTCTGCACTCCAGTCTCCAAAATCTGCTCTCTGCCACAGTCCTTCTGCAGCCAAGTCTCCAACCTCTGCACTCTTCAACAGTCCTTCTCCACCCCAGTCTCCAACCTCTGCTCTCTTCAACAGTTCTTCTGTACCAAAGTATCCAACCTCTGCTCTCTCTAAGATCCTTCTGTACTCCAGTCTCCAAACTCTGTCCTCTGCAACAGTCCTTTAGCTCCCCAGTCTCCAACATCCGCTCTCCGGAACGGTCCTTCTGCACCCCAGTCTTCAAACTCTGCTTTCTGTATCAGTTTTTCTGAACCCCAGTCTCAAACCTCTGCTCTCTTTATCTATCCTTCTGCACCTCAGTCTCCAACCTCTACTCTCTGTTACAGTTTTTATATACCGCAGCCTCCAAACTCTGGTCTTTCTTACGGTTTTTTTGCACCCCAATTACCAACCACTTCTTTCTGTAACAGTCCTTCTGCACCTCAGTCTTAAAACTCTGCTTTCTGTAACAGTCCTTCTGAACTTCAGCCTCCAAAATCTGCTCTCTGTAACAGTCCACCTGCACCTCAGTCTCCAAATTCTGCTTTCTGTAAGATCCTTCAGGAACTCATTCTCCAAACTCTGCTTTCAATAACAGTCCTTCTGCACCCCAGTCTCCATCCTCTCCTCTCTGTAACAGGCCTTCTGCACGCCAGTCTCATAACTCTGCTCTTTGTAGCAGGTCTTTTTCACTCCAGTCTCCAACCTCTGCTCTCTGAAACGATCCTTCTGCACCCTAGTCTCCAAACTCTTCTCTCTGCAATGATCCTACTGCAACCCATTCTCCAAACTCTGATCTCTGCAACAGTTTTTCTGAAACTCAGTCTCCAACTTCTGCTCTCCGTTAGATCCTTCTGCATTCCTTTCTCCAAGCTCGGCTTAATTCAACCATCCTTCTGCACCCCAGTGTACAACCTCTGCTCTATGTAACAGGATTTTGCACCTCAGTCTCCAACCTCTGCTCTCTGCAACAGTCCTTCTGCACCCCAGTTTCCAACTTCTGCTCTCTCTAAGAGTCCTTCTGCACCTCAGTCTCCAACCTCTGCTCTCTGCAACATTCCTTCTGAAGCCCAGTCTCCATTCTCTGCTCTGTGCAACAGTCCTTCTCCACCCCAGTCTGAAACCTCTGCTCCCTGCAACGGTCCTTCTGCACCCCAGTCTCCAAACTCTGCTCTCTGTAGGATCCTTTTAAAACCCAGTCACAAACCTCTGCTCTCTGTATCTATCCTTCTGCACCTCAGTCTCCAAAGTCTCCTCTCTGTAACAGTCTATCTGCACCTCAGTCTGACAACTCTGCTCTCGGCACGATCATTCTGAACCCCAGTCTCCAAGCACTGCTCTCTGTAACAGTCCACCTGCACCTCAGTCTCCAACCTCTGATCTCAGTAAGATCCTTCTGGAACTCAGTCTACAAACTCTGCTCTCTATATCAGTCCTTCTGCACCCCAGTCTTCAAAATCTCCTCTCTGTAACAGGCCTTCTGCACGCCAGTCTCCAAACTCTGCTCTCTGTAGCAGGCCTTCTGCACCCCAGTCTCTAACCTCTGCTCTCTGCAATGATCCTACTGCACCACAGTCTTCAAGTCTGATTTCTGAAACAGTCGTTCTGCAACTCAGTCTCCAACTTCTGCTCTCTGTAAGATCCTTCTGCACCCCTGACTCCAAGCTCTGCTTATTGCAACCATCATTCTGCACCCCAGTGTCCAACCTCTGCTCTATGTAACAAAATTTTGCACCTCAGTCTCCAACCTCTGCTCTCTGAAACAGTCCTTCTGCAGCCCAGTCTCCATCCTCTGCTCCCTTCAACAGTCCTTCTGCAGCCCAGTCTCCATCCTCTGCTCCCTGCAACAGTCCTTCTGTACCCCAGTCTCCAAACTCTGCTCTCTGTAACAATCCTTCTGCACATCATTCTCCAAACTCTGTTCTCTGCAACGGTCCTTCTGCACCTCAGTCTCCAACCTCTACTCTCCTTAACAGTCCTTCTGCACTTCACTCTCCAATCTCTTTTCTCTGTAGATCTTTCTAAAACCCAGTCTCAAACCTCTGCTCTCTGTATCTATTATTCTGCACCCCAATCTCCAAACTCTGCTCTCTGTTACAGTTTTTCTGTACCGCAGTCTTCAAACTCTGGTCTCTGTTACGGTCCTTCTTCACCCCAATTTCCAACCACTTCTTTCTATAACAGTCCTTCTGCACCTCAGTCTCCAAACTCTACTCGCTGTAACAGTCCTTCTACACCTCAGTCTCAATCCTCTGCTCTCTGTAACAGTCCTTCTGCACCTCAGTCTGACACCTCTGCTCTCTGCACGATCCTTCTGTACCCCAGTCTCCAAAAAATGCTCTCAGTAACAGTCCACCCGCACGTAATCTCCAAACTCTGCTCTCTGTAAATTTATTCAGCAACCCAGTTTCCAAACTCTGCTCTCTATAACAGGCCTTCTGCACCCCAGTCTTCAAACTCTCCTCTCTATAACAGGCCTTCTGCACGCAAGTCTCCAAACTCTTCTCTCTGTAGCAGGCCTTCTGCACCCCAGTCTCTAAAATCTACACTGTGCAACGAGCCTTCTGCACCCCAGTCTGCAAACTCTGCTCTCTGCAATGATCCTACTGCACCCCTGTCTACTACCTAGAATCTCCTCAAAAGTCCTTCTGCACCTCAGTCTTTAAATTTTGCTTTCTGTAAGATCCATCTTCACCCCAGTATCCAACCTCTGTTCTCTGCAAGAGTCCTTCTGCATCCAAGCTCCAACCTCTGCTCTCTGTAACAGGACTTCCGCACCTCAGTCGCCTACCTCTGCTCTCTGCAACAGTCCTTCTGCATGCCAGGCTCTAACATCTGCTCTCTGCAACAGTCATTTTGAAACTGAGTGTGAAAACTCTGCTCTGTGCAACGACCCTTCTGCACCCCATTCTCCTACCTCTGCTCTCTGTAACAGTCCATCTGCACCTCAGTCTCCCAACTCTGCCCTCTGTTTGATCCTTCTTCAACCCAGTCTTTAAACTCTGCACTCTGTAACAGTCCTTCTGCACAACAGTCTCCAACTTCTGCTCTCTGTAACAGGCCTTCTGCAACCCAGTCTCCAACCTCTTCTCTCTGTAACGATTCGTCTCCACCCTAGTCTCCAAAATATGCTCTCTGAATCAGTCCTTTTGCACCCCAGTCTCCAAACTCTGCTCTCTGTAAGATCCATCTGAACCCCAGTCTCCAACCTCTGCTCTCTGTAACAGTCCTTTTGCACCTCAGTCTCCAACCTTTGCTCTCTGCAACAGCCTTCTGCATCCCAGTTTGCAAACTCTGCTCTCTGCAACAATCTTTCTGAACCCCAGTTTCCAATGTCTGGTCTCTGCAACAGTCCTTCTGCACCACAGTCTCCAAACTCTTCTCTCTGTAAGATATTTCTGCGCTCCAGTTTCCAAACTCTGCTCTTTCTAACATTCCTTCTCTACCCTAGTCACCAACGTCGGCTTTCTGCAAGGGTCCTGCGGCAACCCAGTTACCAAAATCTGTCCTCTGCAACAGTCCTTCTGCTCCCCAGTTACCAATATCTGCTCTCTGTAACAGTCCTTCTGTACCGCATTCACCAAACTCTGCTCTCTGTAACGGTCCTTCTGCACCCCAGTCTCATAACTCTGCTTTCTGTATCAGTCCTTCTGAACCCCAGTCTCCAATCTCTGCTCTCTGTGTCCATCCTTCTTCACCTCAGTCTCCAACCTGTGCTTTCTGTAACAGTCGTTCTGAACCCAAGTATCCCACCTCTGCTCCCTGTAAAGGTCCTTCTGCACCCCAATTTACAACCTCTGCTTTCTGTAACAGTCCTTCTGCACCTCAGGCTGAAACTTCTGCTCTCCACGATCCTTCTGCACCCCAGTCTCGAACCTCTGATCTGTACAACAGTTCTTCTTCACCTCAGTCTCCAAATTCTGCTCTCTGTAAGATCCTTCTGCACCGCTCTCTCCAACCTCTGCTCTTGTAACAGTCCTTCTGCACCCCAGACTCCAACCTCTGTTCTCCGCAACAGTTCTTCTGCACCCCAGTCTCCAAACTCTGCTCTCTGCAACAGACCCTAGTTACCAACATCAGCTCTCTTCTACAGTCCGTCTCCACACCAGTCTCCAAACTCTTCTCTCTGTAACAGTCCTCCTGTACAACAGAATCAATCCTCTACTCTCTGTAATGGTCTTTCTGCACCCCAGACCCCAATCTCTGCTTTCTGTATCAGTCCTTTTGCACCCCAGTCTCCAACCTCTGCTCTCTATTACAACCCTTCTGCACCCCAGTATCCAAAGTTCGCTATCTGCAACATTCTGCACCCCAGTCTCCAACCTCTGCTCTCTGTAACAATCCTTGTGCATCTCAGTCTCAAAATTCTGTTACTTCTGCACCTCAGTCTCCAACATGTACTCTGTATCAGTCTTTCTGCACCTGATTTTTCAACCTATGCTCTCTGTAGGATCCTTCTTCAACCCAGTCTCCAAACTCTGCTCTCTGTAACAATTTTTCTGCACACAAGTTGCCAACCTCTGCTTTCTGCACCGATCCTTCTTCACCCCAGTCTCCTACCTCTGCTCTCTGCAACAGTCCTTCTGCACACCAGGTTCCAACATCTGCTCTCTGAAACAGTCCTTCAGCAACTCAGTCTAAAAACTCTTCTCTCTGCAACGATCCTTCTTCACCTCAGTCTACTACCTCTGCTCTCTGTAAGACCCTTCTGCAACCCAGTCTCCAAACTCTGCTCTCTGTAATAGTCCTTCTGCAGAATAGTTTCCAACCTCTGCTCTCTGTAACAAAAATTTTACAACCCAGTCTCTAACCTCTGCTCTCTGTAACAGGCCTTCAGAACCCCAGTCTCCAACCTCTTCTCTCTGCAATGATTTTTCTCCAACCCAGTCTCCATCCTCTTCTCTCGGCAACAGTCCAGCACCCTAGTCAACGAACTCTGCTCTCTGTTAGATCCTTATGCACTCCAGTCTTCAACCTCTTTTCTCTGCAATGATTCTTGTCCATCACAGTCTCAAACATCTGCTCTCTGCAACAGTCCTTTTGAACTCCAGTCTCTAAACTCTGCTCTCTGTAAAATTTTTTGTCAAACACAGTCTCCGGACCACCGGCAGAGCAGGCCCAGCGGCTGGTTGTGGGCCGGAGCCGGCCCCACCCCCAGTGCCTGCAAAGTAGGAGAACCGGCGACCCACAGGCAGGTCAGGCCCAGCAATCTGCGAAGAGACAGACCTGACACACGCGCCTGCAGGGAACGGGGTCCTGCGACCCACCAGCGGCCTTCTGTGGGGCAGGCCCGTCCCCTCCCCCAGTGCCTGCAAGGTAGGCGGGACTGTGACCAGCAGCAGAGCAGGCCCAGCGGCTGGTTGGGTCCAGAGCCGGCCCCACCCCCAGTGCCTGCAAGGTAGGAGAATCAGCGACCCACGGGCAGGCCAGGCCCAGCAATCTGTGGACAGACAGAGCTGACACACGCGCCGGCAGGGAACGGGGTCCTGCGACCCACCAGCGGCCTTCTGTGGGGCAGGCCCGTCCCCTCCCCCAGTGCCTGCAAGGTAGGCGAGACTGTCACCTCCAGCAGATCAGGCTTAGTGGCCTGCTGAGGGGCAGGACAGTCCCCTCCCCCAGTGCCTGCAAGGTAGGCGGGACTGTGACCACCGGCAGAGCAGACCCAGCAGCTGGTTGCGGGCCGGAGCCGGCCCCACCCCCAGTGCCTGCAAAGTAGGAGAACCGGCGACCCACAGGCAGGTCAGGCCCAGCAATCTGCGAAGAGACAGAGCTGACACACGCGCCAGCAGGGAACGGGGTCCTGCGACCCACCAGCGGCCTTCTGTGGGGCAGGCCCGTCCCCTTCCCCAGTGCCTGCAAGGTAGGCGGGGACTGTGACCAGAGGCAGATCAGGCCCAGCAGCTTGTTGCGGGCGGGAGCCGGCCCCACCCCCAGTGCCTGCAAGGTAGGCATACCAGGGACCCATCGGGAGGTTAGGCCCAGCAACCTACGGAGAGACAGAGGTGCCCCTCGCGCCTGCTGGGTAGGCGGAACTTCGACCGGCCTGCAGAGCAGACCTAGGGCCCGCCAGCGTGGTAGACAGATCGCACCAATTGGTGGAGGATCACAGCCACCATCTGTCCTGCAAGGGAGACTTTTCAACTATACAAGAGCAATATAAATAAATAGAGGGAAAATTTCAAAAACACAACAGTTTCACCAAGCAGAAAGAAACGCCAGCAGTATGAAAAGACAAGGAAAGAAAGGACCGCAGGCAATGCAGGTCAACTCAACTCTAGAAGAGGTAATAGCAGCAACAGATGGAATGTCAGACAGAGAGGTCAGGATATACATGCTTCAGATGATCTGGAGTCTCAAGGAAGACATGAGACAGCAAAATCAGACAATGAAAGATCACATTGACAAGGAACTTCATAAACAAATCCAGGAAGTAAAAGATCAATTTCACAGGGAGATAGAGGAAATAAAAAACAAACAAATAGAAATCCTCGAAATGCAGGAAGCAATAAACCAACTTAAAAACTCAATTGAGAAAACTACCAGCAGAGTGGATCACTTAGAAGATAGAACATCAGACAATGAAGACAGAGTATTTCAACTTGAAAAGAGCATAGACAGCTCAGCAAGTCTGCTAAGAAACCATGAGCAGAACATCCAAGAAATATGGGATAATATCAAAAGACCAAACTTAAGAGTCATTGGGATACAGGAAGGCACAGAGCTCCAAACCAAAGGAATAGACAATTTATTCAGTGAAATAATACGAGAAAACTTCCCAGACTTGAAGAATGAGACAGAACCCCAAATCCTAGAAGCCTACAGGATGCCGAATGTGCAAAATCATAAGAGATCCACACCTAGACACATTATAATGAAGATGTCCAACATACAGAATAAGGAGAGAATTTTAAAAGCTACAAGAGAAAGGAAGCAGATTACATTTAGGGGTAAACCAATCAGGATAACAGCTGATCTCTCAACACAGACTATAAAAGCTAGAAGATCCTGGAATAACATATTTCAAACGCTAAAAGAAAATGGGTTCCAACCAAGAATCGTGTATCCGGCGAAATTAAGCTTCAGGATGGAAGATGAAATTAAAACATTCCATGATAAACAAAAGTTAAAAGAATTTGCAGCTAGAAAACCATCTCTTCAAAAAATCCTAGGCAAAACACTACAGGAAGAGGAAATGGAAAACAACAATGAAAACCAACAGTGGGAGGTAGGACAGTAAAGGGGGGGAAAAATCAAAGAGAAAAACAAATCAGGTTTAACAGCATTAATAAACAAATATGGCTGGAAGAACAAACCATATCTCAATAATAACCCTAAATGTTAATGGCTTAAACTCACCAATTAACAGACACAGGCTAGGTGAATGGATCACAAAACAAGATCCAACAATATGCTGCCTACAGGAGACGCATTTGATAGGAAAGGATATATATAGACTGAAGGTGAAAGGTTGGGAAAAATCATATCACTCATATGGACTGCGGAAACAAGCAGGAGTGTCCATACTCATATCAAATAAAATAGATTTCAAACCAAAGTTAATCAAAAGGGATAAAGAAGGACACTACATACTGCTCAAGGGAACCATACACCAACAAGACATAACAATCATAAATATATATGGCCCAAATAACGGTGCTGCTGCGTTCATCAAGCAAACTCTTCTCAAGTTCAAGAGTCTAATAGACCACCATACAATAATCATGGGAGACTTCAACACACCTCTCTCACCACTGGACAGATCTTCCAAACAAAAGTTGAATAAGGAAACTATAGAACTCAATAACACAATTAACAACTTAGACTTAATTGACATATATAGAATATACCACCCAACATCAAGCAGCTACACTTTTTCTCAGCAGCACATGGATCCTTCTCAAAAATAGATCATATATTATGTCACAGGGCAACTCTTAGACAATATAAAGGAGCGGAGATAATACCATGCATCTTATCTGATCATAATGGAATGAAACTAAAAATCAACCATAAAAGAAGCAAGGAAAAATCATGCATCACTTGGAGAATGAACAATAGGTTACTGAATGATCAATGGGTTTTAGAAGACATCAAGGAGGAAATTAAAAAATTCTTAGAGTTTAATGAAAACACAGACACAACATATCGGAATCTATGGGACACATTGAAAGCAGTTCTAAGAGGAAAATTCATTGCTTGGAGTTCATTCCTTAAAAAAAGAAAAAACCAACAAATAAATGATCTCATACTTCATCTCAAAATTCTAGAAAAAGAAGAGCAAAACAACAGCAAAAGAAGTAGAAGGCAAGAAATAATTAAAATCAGAGCTGAAATTAATGAAATCGAAACAAAAGAAACAACTGAAAAAATTGACAAAACGAAAAGTTGGTTCTTCGAAAAGATAAATAAAATTGACAGACCCTTAGCCATGCTAGCGAAGAGAAGAAGAGAGAGAACTCAAATTACTAGCATAAGGGATGAAAAAGGCAAGATCACGACAGACACTTCAGAAATACAGAAGATAATCAGAAATTATTTTGAATCCTTATACTCCAATAAAATAGAAGATAGTGAAGGCATCGATAAATTTCTCAAGTCATATAATCTGCCCAGATTGAGTCAGGAGGATATAGACAACCTAAACAGACCAATATCAATTGAGGAAATAGAAGAAACCATCAAAAGATTACCATCTAAGAAAAGCCCAGGACCGGATGGGTTTACAGCAGAGTTTTACAAAACCTTTAAAGAGGAACTAATACCAATACTTTTCAAGCTATTTCAGGAAATAGAAAAAGAGGGAGAACTTCCAAATTCATTCTACGAGGCCAACATCACCCTGATTCCAAAACCAGACAAAGACACTTCAAAGAAAGAAAACTACAGACCAATATCTCTAATGAACCTAGATGCAAAAATCCTCAATAAAATTCTGGCAAATCGGATACAAAAACATATCAAAAAAATTGTGCACCATGATCAAGTAGGATTCATCCCTGGTATGCAAGGTTGGTTCAATATACGGAAATCAATAAATGTTATTCACCACATCAATAGACTTAAAAATAAGAACCATATGATCATCTCGATAGATGCAGAAAAAGCATTCGACAGAGTACAGCATCCGTTTATGTTAAAAACTCTCGAAAAACTAGGGATAACAGGAACATACCTCAACATTGTAAAAGCAATTTATGCTAAGCCTCAGGCTAGCATCATTCTGAATGGAGAAAAATTGAAGGCATTCCCTCTAAAATCTGGAACAAGACAGGGATGCCCTCTCTCACCACTCCTGTTCAACATAGTTCTCGAAACACTGGCCAGAGCAATTAGACAGACGAAAGAAATTAAAGGCATAAAAATAGGAAAAGAAGAACTTAAGTTATCACTATTTGCAGATGACATGATTCTATACCTAGCAGACCCAATATGGTCTACAAAGAAACTGTTAGAGCTAATAAATGAATTCAGCAAAGTGGCAGGTTATAAAATCAACACGCATAAATCAAAGGCATTCCTGTATATCAGCGACAAATCCTCTGAAATGGACATGAGGACAACCACCCCGTTCACAATATCCTCAAAAAGAATAAAATACTTGGGAATCAACCTAACAAAAGAGGTGAAAGACTTATACAATGAAAACTACAGAACCCTAAAGAGAGAAATTGAAGAAGACCTTAGAAGATGGAAAAATATACCCTGTTCATGGATAGGCAGAACTAACATCATCAAAATGGCGATATTACCAAAAGTTCTCTATAGGTTTAATGCAATGCCAATCAAAATCCCAACGGCATTTCTTATAGAAATGGAGAAAGCAATCATGAAATTCATATGGAAGAATAAAAGACCCAGAATTGCAAAAACAATACTAAGCAGGAAAGGTGAATCAGGTGGTATAACGATTCCAGATTTCAAACTATACTACAGAGCAATAGTAACAAAAACAGCATGGTACTGGTACCAAAACAGGCGGGTGGACCAATGGTACAAAATAGAGGACACAGAAACCAACCCACAAAACTACAACTTTCTTATATTTGATAAAGGGGCTAAAAGCATGCAATGGAGGAAGGATAGCATCTTCAACAAATGGTGCTGGGAAAATTGGAAATCCATATGCAACAAAATGAAATTGAATCCCTTTCTCTCGCCATGCACAAAAGTTAACTCAAAATGGATCAAGGAGCTTGATATCAAATCAGAGACACGGCATCTGATAGAAGAGAAAGTTGGCTACGACCTACATGCTGTGGGGTCGGGCTCCAAATTCCTCAATAGGACACCCATAGCACAAGAGTTAACATCTAGAATCAACAAATGGGACTTACTCAAACTAAAAAGTTTTTTCTCAGCAAAAGAAACAATAAGAGAGGTAAATAGGGAGCCTACATCATGGGAACAAATCTTTACTCCTCACACTTCAGATAGAGCCCTAATATCCAGAGTATATAAAGAACTCAGAAAATTAGACAATAAGATAACAAATAATCCCATCAACAAATGGGCCAAGGACTTGAACAGACACTTCTCAGAGGAGGACATACAATCAATCAACAAGTACATGAAAAAATGCTCACCATCTCTAGCAGTCAGAGAAATGCAAATCAAAACCACCCTAAGATACCATCTCACTCCAGTAAGATTGGCAGCCATCACGAAGTCAAACAACAATAAGTGCTGGCGAGGATGTGGGGAAAAGGGTACACTTGTACATTGTTGGTGGGACTGCAAATTGGTGCAGCCAATTTGGAAAGCAGTATGGAGATTTCTTGGAAAGCTGGGAATGGAACCACCATTTGACCCAGCTATCCCCCTTCTGGGTCTATTCCCTAAAGACCTAAAAAGAGCATGCTACAGGGACACTGCTACATCGATGTTCATAGCAGCACAATTCACAATAGGAAGACTGTGGAACCAACCTAGATGCCCTTCAATAGACGAATGGATAAAAAAAATGTGGCATTTATACACAATGGAGTATTACTCTGCATTAAGAAATGACAAAATCATAGAATTTGGAGGGAAATGGATGGCATTAGAGCAGATTATGCTCAGTGAAGCTAGCCAAGCCCTAAAAAACAAATGCCAAATGTCTTCTTTGATATAAGGAGAGTAATTAAGAACAGACTAGGGAAGAAGAGCACAAGAAGAAGACCATCATTAAACAGGGTTGAGAGGTGGGAGGGAAAGGGAGAGAGAAGGGAAATAGCATGGAAATGGAACGAGACACTCAGGTTTATACAAAATTACATACAAGAGGAAGTGAGGGGAAAGGGAAAAATAATACAAGGGGGAGGAATGAATTGCAGTAGTGGGGGTAGAGAGAGAAGAGGGGAGGGGAGGGGAGGGGAGGGGGGATAGTAGAGGATAGGAAAGGCAGCAGAATACAACAGACACTAGGATGGCAATATGTAAAGCAATGGAAGTGAAACTGATGTGAATCTGCAATCTGTATAAGGGGCAATATGGGAGTGCATAACCCACTTGAATCAAAATGTGAAACATGATATATCAAGAAATATGTAATGGAGGGGTAAGACAAGATAATACAAATGGAAGAAATGATTTACAGTAGAAGGGGTAGAGAGAAAAGGGGAGGGGAGGGGAGGGGAGGGGGGATAGTAGAAAATAGGACTGACAGCAGAATACATCAGACACTAGAAAGGCAATATGTGAATCAATGGAAGGGTAACTGATGTGATACAGCAATCTGTATACGGGGTAAAGTTGGGAGTTCATAACCCGCTTGAATCAAACTGTGAAATATGATGTATTAAGAACTGTGTAAGGTTTTGAACGACCAACAATAAAAAAAAAAATAAGATGTAAAACATAACAGGACAAACAATAAGAGACAAGAACAGTTTCTGTTAATCCAGATGTTTTAATAAATGAAGATGATTTCTTTTTAAAAAAAAAAAAAAAAAAAAAAGACTGGGGTGGAGAAGGAATGTTAGAGAGAGCAGATTTTGGAAACTGGGGTGTAGAAGGATCGTACAGAGAGCAGAGCTTGGAGACTGGGGTTCAGAAGGACTGTTACAGAGAGCAAAGGTTGGAGACTGAGTTGCAGAAGGACTGTTACAGAAAGCAGAGTTTAGAGACTGTGGTGCACAATAATCTTTGCAGAGATCAGAGTTTTCAGACTGATGTACACAGGACTGTTGCAGAGAGCAGATGATGGAGACTGGGATGCAGAAGGATCGTTGCAGAGAGCAGAGGCTAGACACTGGGGTGCAATAGGACCATTGCAGAGGTCAGAGTTTGGAAACTAAGGTGCAGAAAGATTGTTACAGAGAACAGAGGTTGGATACTGGGGTGCAGAAGGACTGTTGCAGAGAGCAGAGGTTGGAAACTGTGATTTAGAAAGACTGTGGCAGAGAGCAGAGGTTGTAGACTGGGGTGCAGAAGGACTGTTACAGAGAGCAGAGTTTGGAGACAGGGTTGCAGAAGGATCTTACTGAGTTCAGAGGTTTGAGACTGAGGTTGAACAAGACTGTTACAGAGAGCAGAGTTTGGAGACTGGGGTGCAGAAGGATCATTCCAGAGAACCAAGTTTTCAGACTGAGGTGCAGAAGGACTGTTGGAGATTACAGATGTTGGAGACTGGGGTGCAGAAGGATCTTTGCAGAAAGAAGAGGTGGGAGACTGCGGTGCAGAAGGACTGTTACAGAGAGCACAGGTTGGAGCCTGGGGTGAAGAAGGAATGTTGCAGAAAGAAGAGGTTGGAGACTGGGGTGCAGAAGGACTGTTTTAGAGAGTAGAGGTTGGAGACTGAGATGCAGAAGGATTGTTATACAGAGCAATTTTTGGAAATTGGGGTGAAGAATTATTATACAGAAAGCAGTGGTGTGAGACAGGGGTGCAGAAAGACCGATACAGAGAGCAGAGGTTGCAGACTGGCGTGCAGAAGGACTGTTTCAGAGAGCAGAGTTTGGAGACTGCGGTGCATAAGGCATGCTACAGAGAGCAAAGGTTGGATACTGGGTTGCAGAAGGAATGTTATAGAGAGCAGAGTTTTGAGGCTGGGTTGACGAAGGACTTACAGAGAGCATTGGTTGGTGACTGTGGTGCAGGACGAATGTTACAGAGAGCAGTGATTAGAGACTGGGGTGCAGAAGGATCGTGCAGAGAGCAGAGGTTTCAGATTGAGGTGCAGAAGGACTGTAACACAGAGAAGAGGTTGGAGACTGAGTTGCAGCAGGACTCTTACAGGGAGAAGAGTTTGGTGACTGAGGTGCAGAAGGACTGTTACAGAAACAGAGGTTGGAAATTGGGATACAGAGAGACCGTTACAGAGAGTAGAGGTTGGAGACTGCTGTATGGAACGACTGTAACAGAGAGCAGAGATTTCAGAATACGGTGCAGAAGGACTGTTACAGAGAGCAGAGGTTGGAGACTGGGGTGCAGAAGGATTGTTACAGAGAGCAGAGGTTGGAGACTGGGGTGCAAAAGGACTGTTACACAGAGAAGAGGTTGAAGACTGGGGTGTAGAAGGACTGTTGCAGACAGCAGAGGCTTGAGACTTGGGTGAAGAAGGACTGTTGCGAAGAGCAGAATTTGGAGACTAGGGTGCAAAAGGATCATTGCAGAGAGGAGAGGTTTGAGACTGAGGTGCAAAAAGACTGTTACAGAGAGCAGAGTTTAGAGACTGGGATGCAAAAGGCCTGTTACGGAGACCAGAGTGTGGAGAAGGGCTCCAGAAGGACTGTTACAGATCACAGAGTTGGAGACTGGGTTGAAGAAGGATCTAACAGAGAGCAGATGTTGAGGACCCAGGTGCAGAAGGACTGTTTCAGAGAGTAGAGGTTGAAGACTGAGGTGCAAAAGGATCATATCAGAGAACAGCGATTTAAGACTGAGGTGCAGAAGCACTGTTACAGAGACCACATGTTGGAGACTGGGGCGCAGAAGGACTGTTGCAGAGAGCAGTGGTTGGAGACTGGGGTGCAGAAGACTTGTTATAGAGAACAGACTTTAGAGACTGGGGTCCAGAAGGCCTGTTATGGAGAGGAGAGTTGGGAGAAGGTGTGCAGAAGGACTGTTAGAGAGGGCAGAGTTGGGAGACTGGGTTGCAGAAGGATCTTACAGAGAGCAGATGTTGGAGACTGAGGTGTACAATGATTGTCGCAGAGAGAAGAGTTTGGAGACTGGGGTTCAGAAGGCCTGTTATAGAGAGCAATGTTCGGAGACTGGGGTGCAGAAGGCCTGTTAAATAAAGCAGAGGTTGAAGACTGGGCTGCAGAAAGACTGTTATAGAAAGCAAAGTTAGGAAACTGGGTGGCAGAAGTATCTTACAGAGAGCAGAGTTAGGAGACTGAGGTGCAGGAGGACTGTTAAAGAGAGCAGTGGTTGAAGACTTGTTTTCAGATGGATCGTGTAGAGAGAAGTGGTTTCAGACTGAGGTGTAGATCGACTGTTACAGAGAGCAGAGGTTGGAGACTGAAGTGCAGAAGGACTGTTACAGAGAGCAGATGTTTAAGTCTGGGGTGAAGAAGGATTGTTGCAGAAAGTAAAATTTTCAGACTGAGATGCAGAAGGACTTTTGCAGAGAGCAGAAGTTGGAGACTGCAGTACAGAAGGACTGTTGCAGGGAGCAGAGGTTGGAAACTAGGGTACAAAATGACTTTTTTAGAGAGCAGATGTTGTATACTGTTGTTCAGAAGGACTGTTGCAGAGAGCAGAAGTTGGAGAATGGGTTGCAGAAGGACTTTTGCAGAGAGCCGAGGTTGGAGACAGGTTTAGATGGACGCACAAAGAAAGCAGAGGTTGGAGACTGGCGTGCAAATGGACCTTTACAGAGAGCAGAGTTTGGAGACTGCGGTACAGAAGGACTGTTACAGAGAGCAGAGTTTGGAGACTGGGGAGCATAAGGAGTGTTGCAGAGTACAGAGGTTAAAGACTTTGGTGCAGCAGGACCATTGCAGAAAGCAGAGGTTGGAGACTGGCGATGAGAAGGAATATTACAGAGAGCAGAATTTGGACAGTGGGGTACAGAAGGATCTTCCAGAGAGCAGAGGTTGGAGACTAGGTTGTAGAGAGACTGTTGCAGAGAAGACTTTGGAGACTGGGGTGCAGAAGATCGTTGCTGAGAGCAGATTATGGAGACTGAGGTGCAGAAGCAATGTTACAGAGAGCAGAGGTTGGAGACTGGGGTGCAGAAGGACTAATACCAAAAGCAGAGGTGAGATACTGTGGTCCAGAAGGAACCTTACAGAGAGCAGAGGTTGGAGACTGCAATACAAAAGGACTGTTACAGAGAGTAGATGATGCAGACTGTGGTTCAGAAGGACTGTTGCAGAGAACAGAAGTTGGAGACTGGGGTGCATAAGGACCATTTCTGAGAGCAAGGGATAAAGTCTAATGTGCAGAAGGATTGTTATACAGAACATAGGTTTGATACTGGGGTGCAGAAAAACTATTACAAAGAGTAGAGTTTGGAGACTTGGTTTCAGTAGGATCTTTCAGAGAGCTGAGGTTGGGGACTGGGGTACAGAAGGACTGTTGTGGAGAGCAGAGTTTGGAAACTGGGGTGCATAAGGACCGTTGATGAGAGCAGAGGTTAAAGACTGATGTGCAGAAGGATCATTGCAGAGAGCAGAGGTTGATGACTGGGGTGTGAAGGACTCTTACACAGAGCAGAGTTATGATACTAAGGCAAAGAAGGCCTGTTAGATAGCAGAGTTTGGTACTGAGGAGCAGAAGGACTGTTACAGAGAGCAGAGTTTGGAGACTGGGTTGCAGAAGATTCTTTCAGAGAGCAGATTTTGGAGACTGCGGTGCAGAAAAACTGTTACAGAGAGCAGAGGTTGGAGAGTGGGGTGCAGAAGGACTGTTTAAGAGAGCAGAGGTTGGAGACTGGGGTATAGAAGGACTGTTGAAGAGAGCAGATGTTGGAGATTGGGGTGCAAAAAGACTGTTGCAGAGAGCAGAGGTTGGAGACTGAGGTGTAGAAGGACTGTTACAGAGTGCCGATATTTGAGACTGGGGTGCAGAAGGATTGTTGCAGAGAGCAGAAGTTGGAGACTGAGGTGCAGAAAGATCATTGCAGAGAACAGAGGTTAGAGACTGAGGTGCAGAAGCATCGTTACAGAGAGCAGAGGTTTGAGACTGGGGTGCAGAAGTACTTTTACAGAGAGCACAGGTAGGAGACTCGGGTGCAGAAGGAATGTTTCAGAGAGCAGAGGGTGTAGATGGGGGTGCAGGAGGACTTTTGCAGAAAACAGAGGTTGAAGACTGAGGTGCAGAAAGTCTGTTAAAGAGAGCAGAGGTTGGAGACTGGGGTGCAGGAGGACTTATTGAGAAATCAGATGTTGGAGACTGGGGTGCAGAAGGACGAATAAAGAGAGCATAGGTTGGAGACCCCGGTACAGAAGGACTGCTATAGAGAGCAGAAGATAAAGACTGGTATGCAGAATGATTGTTGCAGAGAACAGAGGTTGGAGACTAGGGTGCAGAAGCACCTTTGCAGAGAGCAGAGGTTGGAGACTGAGGTGCAGAATTATTGTTACAGAGAGCAGAGTTTGGAGACTGGGTTCCAGAGGAATGTTACAGCGAGCAGAGTTTGGAGACTGGTGTGCAGAAGGATCTTACACAGAGGAGAGGTTGGAGACTAGGGTGCAGAAGGACTGTTGCAGAGAGCAGTGGTTGTAGACTGGGGTGCAAAAGCATCATATCAGAGAGTAGCTATTGGAGACTGGGGTGAAGAATTCCTCTTACAGAGAGCAGTGGTTGAAGACTGAGGTGCAGAAGGCCTGTTACAGAGAGCAGAGATTGGAAACTGGGGTGCAGAAGGAGTGTTTCAGTGAGCAGAGTTTTTAGACTGGGTTTAAAAGGGTCTTACAGAAAGCAAAGGTTGGAGGATGATGTACAGAAGGACTGTGACAGAGAGAAGAGTTTGGAGACTGGGGTGCAGAAGGATTGTTGCAGAGAACAGAGTTTTCAGAATGATTTACAGAAGATCTGTTGCAGAGAGCAGATGTTGGAGACTGGGTGCACATGGACTGTTGCAGCGAGCATAGGTTGGAGACAGGGTACAGATGGATTGTTGCAGAGAGCAGAGGTTGGAGACTGGGGTCCAGAAGGACAGATACAGAGAGCAGAGTTTGGAGACTGGGGTAAAGAAAGCCTGTTACTGAGAGCAGAGTTTTGAGACTGGGGTGCACAATGACTGTTACAGAGAGCAGAGTTTGGAGATTGGGTTGCAGAAGGATCTTACAGAGAGCAGAGGTTGGAGACTGAGGTGAATAAGCACTGTTACAAAGAGTAGAGTTTGGAGACTGAGTTGCAGAAGGATCGTTGCAGAGAGCAGAACTTGGAGACTGAGGTGCAGAAGGATTAATTCAGAGAGCAGTGTTTGGAGACTGGGTTGCAGAAGGACTGTTGCAGAGAGCAGAGGTTTTAGACTGGGGTGGAAAAGAAATGTTGCAGAGAGTAGATTTTGGAGACTATGGTGCAGAAAGTCTGATGCAGAGAACAGAGGTTGGAGACTGGGGTGCAGAAGGACTGTTGAAGAGAGCAGAGGTTGGAGACTGGGGTGCAGAACAATCTTACAGTGAGCAGAGGTTGGAGTCTGAGATGCAGGAGGACTGTGGCAGAGAGCAGACGATGGAGACTGGGGTGCAGAAGGATTGTTGCAGAGAGCAGAGGTTGGAGACTGAGGTGCAGAAGGACTGTTACAGAGAGCAGATTTTGGAGACTGTGCTCCAGGACTGATACCGAAAACAGATGTTGGAGACTGGGGTGCAGAATGATTCTTGCAGACAGCAAAGGATGGAGACTGGGTTGCATAAAGACGGTTGCATAGAGCAGATGTTGGAGAGTTAGGTGCAGAAGGACTGTTACAGAGAGGAAAGGTTGGAGACTCAGGTGCAGAAGGACTGTTACAGAGAAGAGAGTTTGGAGACTGGGGTGCAGAAGGACCATTACAGAGAAGAGAGGTTGGAGACTGTGGTACAGAAGGACTGTTACAAAGAGCAGAGTTTGGAGACTGCGGTGAAGAAAGACTGTTGCAGAGAACACAGGTTTGAGACTGGGGTGCAGAAGGATCGTGGCAGAGAGCAGAGTTTTCAGATTGAGGTGTAGAAAGACTAATGTAGAGAGCAGATGTTAGAGACTGGGGTGGAAAATGACTGTGGCAGAGAGCAGAGGTTGGAGACTTGTGTGCATATCGACTGTTCCAGAGAGTAGATATTGGAGACTGGGTTGCAGAAAGCCTGTTATAGAGAGCAGAGTTTGGATAAGCGGTGCAAAAGGACTGTTACAGATCCAGAGTTTGGAGATTGGTTTGCAAAAGGATCATACAGAGAGTAGAGTTTGGAAACTGAGATGCAGAATAACTGTTACAGATAGTTGAGTTTGAAGACTGACCTGCAGAAGGACAATTGCAGAGAGCAGAGTTTGAAGACTGAGGTGCAGAAGGACTTTTAAAGTGACCTGATGTTGGAGACTGAGGTTCAGAAGGACTGATACAGAATGCAGAGTTTTGAGACTGGGTTGCAGAAGGACCATTACAGAGAGCAGAGGTTGGCGACTGAGGTGCCGAAAAAACTTTGAAGATAGCAGAGGTTGGAGACTGGGGTGCAGAAGAATCTTACAGAGAGCAGAGGTTGAAGACTGGGATGTAGAAGGACTGTTGTAGAGAGCAGACGTTGGAAACTATGGTGCAGGAGGATTGTTGCAGAGAGCAGTGGTTGGAGACTGGGTTGCAGAAGGACTGTTGCACACAGCAAGGATAGAGACTGAGGTTCAGAAGGACTGTTACAGAGAGCAAAGTTTGGAGACTGAGGTGCAGGACTGATACAGAAAGCAGAAGTTGGAGACTGGGGTTCAGAAGGACTTTTACAGAGAGCAGAGATTGGAGACTGGGGAGCGGAAGGACTGTTGCAAGAACAGATGTTTAAGACAGGGTTTCAGAAGGACAATTGCAGAGAGCAGAGGTTTGAGACTGAGGTGCAGAAGGATTGTAACAGAAAGCAGAGTTTGGAGACTGGGGAACAGAAGCATATTACAGCGTGCAGAGGTTGGAGACTGGGGTGAAAAAGGACTGCTGCAGAGAGCAGAATTTGGAGACTGGGGTGCCGATGGATTGTTACAGAGAGCAGAGATTGGATACTGGGGTGCAGAAAGACTTGTGCATAGAAAAGAAGTTGGAGATTTGGGTGCAGAAGAAACTGTTGCACTCATCTGAGTTTGGAGACTGAGGTGCAGAAGGACTGTTATAGAGAGCAGAGGATTGAGACAGGGGTGCAGAAGAAATGATTCAAAAAGCAGAGGTTGAAGACTGGGGTACAGGAGGACCATTAGAGAGAGCATAGTTTGGAGTCTTTAGTACAGAAGTACTCTTACAAAGAGCAGAGGTTGGAGACTGGGGTGCAGTAGGACTGTTGATGAGAGTAGATGACGGAGATGGGAGTCCAGAAAAACTGTTTCAGAGAGCAGATGTTGGAGACTAAGGTGAAAAAGGACAGTTTCACAGAGCAGAGTTTGGAGACTGGAGTGCAGAAGGACTGATACAGAAAGCAGAGTTTGGAGATTCGAGTGCAGAAGTATCCTTACAGAGAGCAGAGTTTTGAGAATGCAGTACAGAAGGACTCTTACAGAGAGCAGAGTTTGGAGACTGGGGTGGAGAATGACTGTTGCAGATAGAAGATGTTGGAGACTGGGGTGCAGAAAGAATGTTGCAGAGAGCAGAGGATGGAGACTGAGGTTCACAAGGACTGTTGCAGAGAGCAGAGGTTGCAGACTGAGTTGCAGAAGGACTCTTACAGACTGCAGAGTTTGGAGACTGTGGTGCAAAACGACTTATACAGAAAGCAGAGGTTGGATACTGGGGTGCATAAGGACCCTTATGGAGAACAGAGGTTGGAGACTGCGATACAGAAGGACTGGTACCGAGAGAAGAGTTTGGAGACTGGGGTGAAGAAGAACTGTTGTAGAGAACGGAGTTTGGAGACTTGGGTGCAGACGGATCATTGTGTTGTGCAGAGTATGGAGACTGGGGTATAGAAGGACTGTTGCAGAGAGCAGAGGTTGGAGAATGGAGTGTAGAAGGACTTTTGCAGAGAGCAGACGTTGGAGACTGGGGCTCAGAAGGATCGCTGGGGCGAGCAGAATATGGAAACTGTGGTGTAAAAGGACTGTTACAGAGAGCAGAGGTTGAAGACTGGGGTGTCAAAGGACTGTTTAAGAGAGCAGATGTTGGAGACTTGGGTGCAGAAGGACTGTTGCATAGAGCAGAGATTGGACACTGAGGTACAGAAGGACTGTTACAGAGAGTAGAGGTTGGAGACTGGGTTGCAGATGGATTATTGCAGAGAGCAGAGTTTTCAGACTAAGGTACCGAAGAATTTTCCAGAGAGTAGATGTTGGAGACTGGGGTTCACAAGGACTGTTGCAGCGAGCAGAGGTTTGAGACTGCGGTGCCAAAGGAGCGTTGCAGAGAGAAGAGCTTGGAGACTGAGTTGCAGAAGGATCATTGCGGAGAGCAGAGGTTTGAGACTGGGGTGCAGAAGGATCATTACAGAGAGCAGAATTTGGAGACTGGCGTGCAGAAGGAATGTTGCAGAGAGCAGATATTGGAGACTTGGGTGCAGAAGGACTGTTGCAGAAAGTAGAGGTTGGAGACTGAGGTGCAGAAAGACTGATAGAGAAAGCGGATGTTGGAGACTGGGGTGCAGAAGGCCCGTTACAGATAGCAGAGTTTGGAGAATCCGGTACAGAAGGATCGTTACAGAGAGCAGAGTTTGGAGACTGGGGTGCAGAAGACTTATGCAGAGAGCAGAGGTTGGAGACTGAGGTGCAGAATTATTGTTACAGAGAGCAGAGTTTGGAGACTGGGTTGCAGAAGTACTCTTTAAGTGAGCAACGGTTGGAGACTGGTGTGCAGAAGAATCTTGCAGAGAGTAGAGTTTGGAGACTGGGTTGCAGAAGGACTGTTGTAGAGAGCAGATATTGGAGACTGAGGTCCAGAAGGATCCTTGCAGAGAGTAGAGGTTGGAGACTGGGGTGCAGAAGGCCTTTTACAGAGAGCAGAGGTTTTAGACTGGGGTGCAGAAGGACTGCTACAGAGAGCAAAGTTTTAAGACTGGGTTTCAGATGGGTCTTACAGAGAGACGATTTTGGAGACTGAGGTACAGAAGGACTCTTGCAGAGAGCAGACGTTGGAGAGTGGGGTGCAGAAAAATCACTGGGGCGAGAAGAGTATAGAGACTGGGGTGTAGATGGACTGTTGCAGAGAGCAGAGGTTGGAGTCTGGGGTGTAGAAGGACTGATTCAGAGAGCAGATGTTGGAGACTTGTGTGCAGAAGGAGTGTTTCATAGAGCAGAGATTGGAGACTGAGGTACAGAAGGACTGTTACAGAGAGCAGAGTTTGGAGACTGGGGTGCAGATGGATTATTGCAGAGAGCAGATTTTTCACACTGAGGGACAGATGAACTTTTGGAGAGAGAAGATGTTGGAGACTGGGGTTCTCAAAGACTGTTGCAGAGAGCAGAGGTTGGAGACTGGTGTGCAGAAGGATCTTTGCAGAGAGCAGAGGTTGGAGAATGAGGTGCAGAAAAATCGTTGCAGAAAACACAAGTTGGAGACTGGGGTGCAGAAGGAATGTTGTAGAGAGCAGTATTTGGAGACTTGGGTGCATAAGGACTGTTGAAGAACGCAGAGGTTGGAGACTGAGGTGCAGAAAGACTGTTACATTGAGCAGAGGTTGGAGGCTGGGTTGCAGAAGAACTGTTGCAGCTAGCAGATGTTTGAGACTGGGGTGCAGAAGGATCGTTGCAAAGAGAAGAGGTTGGAGGCTGAGTTGCAGAAGGATCGTTGCAGAGAGCAGAGGTTCGAGACTGGGGTGCAGAAGGATCGTTAAAGAGAGCAGAGTTTGAAGACTGGGGTGTAGAAGGACTTTTAAAAGAGCACAGTTTGGAGACTTGGGTGTAGAAGGAATGTCGCAGAGAGCAGATATTGGAAATTTGTTTGCAGAAGGACTGTTGCAGAAAGCAGAGGTTGGAGACTGAGGTGCAGAAGGACTGTTGCAGAGAGCAGAGGTTAAAGAATAGGTTACAGAAGGACTGTTACAGAGAGGAGACGTTGGAGACTGGGTTTCATAAGGATCTTACAGAGAAAAGAGTTTGGAGACTGAGGTGCAGAAGGACTGTTACAGAGAGCAGAGGTTCGAGACTTAGGTGCAGAAGGATCATTACAGAGAGCAGAGGTTGGAGACTAGGGTGCAGACGGACTTTTACAGAGAGCAATGGTTTGATACTGGGGTGCAGAATGAATGTTGCAGAGAGCAGAGGTTGAAGACTGAGGTTCTGAAGGACTGTTGCTGAAAATAGAGGTTGGAGATTGGCGTGCAGAAGGACTGTTGCAGAGAGCAGTGGTTTTAGACTGCAATGTAGAAGGACTGTTGCAGAGAGTAGAGTTTGGAAATTGAGGTCTAGAAAGTATATAGCAGATAGCAGAGGTTGGTGACTAAGGTGCAGAAGTACAGTTACACAGAGCACAGTTTGGAGACTGGGGTGCAGAAAGACTGATACAGAAAGCAGAGGTTGGAGACTCGGGTGCAGAAGTACCCTTACCGAGAGCAGAGTTTGAAGAATGTAGTACAGATGGACTGTTACAGAGAGCAGAGGTTGGAGACTGGGGTGGAGAATAACTGTTGCAGAGAGCAGATGTTGGAGACTGGGGTGCAAAAGGACTGTTGCAGAGAGTAGAGAATGGAGACTGGGGTGCAGAAGGACTATTTCAGAGAGCAGAGGTTGTAGACTGAGTTGCAGAAGGACTGTTAGTGAGGGAAGAGTTTGGAGAAGGTGGTGCAAAACGACTGATACAGAAAGCAGAGGTTGGATACTGGGGTACATAGGACCCTTACAGAGAACATAGGTTGGAGACGGCGGTACAGAAGGACTCTTAAAGAAGGCCAAGGTTTGAGACTGGGATGCAGAAGGACTGTTACAGAGAGCAGAGTTTGCAGACTGGGTTTCAGAAGGGTCTTACAGAGAGATTAGGTTGAAGACTGAGGTACAGAAGGACTGTTTTTAGAGCAGACGTTGGAGACTGGGGTGCAGAAGGATCGTTGGGGCGAGCAGAGTATAGAGACTTGGGTGTAGATTGACTGTTGCAGAGAGCAGACGTTGGAGTCTGGGGTGTAGAAGGACTGTTTCAGAGAGCAGATGTTTGAAACTTGTGTGCAGAAGGACTGTTTCATAGAGCAGAGATTGGAGACTGAGGTACCGAAGGACTGTTACAGAGAGCAGAGTTTGGAGCCTAGGGTGCAGGTGGATTATTGCAGAGAGGAGAGTTATCAGACTGACGTACAGAAGAACTTTTGCAGAGAGAAGATGTTAAAGACTGGGGTTCACAAGGAATTTTCAGAGAGCAAAGTTTGAAAACTGGTGTGCAGAAGGATCTTTACAGAGAGCAGAGGTGGGAGAATGATGTGCAGAAGGATCTTTGCAGAAAGCACAGATTGGAGACTGGGGTGCAGAAGGAATGTTGTAGAGAGCAGTATTTTGAGACTTGGGTGCAGAAGGACTGTTGTCGAAAACAGAGTTTGGAGACTGAGGTGCAGAAAGACTGTTACATTGAGCAGAGGTTAGAGACTGGGGTGCAGAAGGACTGAGAGAGAAAGCAGATGTCGGAGACTGGGGTGCAGAAAGACCGTTACAGAGGGCAATAGTTGGAGAATCCGGTACAGAAGGACAGTTACTGCGAGCAGAGGTTGGAGACTGGTGTGCAGAAAGATCTTACAGAGAGCAGATGTTGGAGACTTGGGTGCAAAAGGACTGTTGTAGAGAGCAGAGGTTAAAGACTTGGGTGAAGAATATCGTTGCAGAGTGTAGAAGTTGGAGACTGGGGTTCTGAAGGCCTCTTAAATAGAGCAGAATTGGAGACTGGGATACAGAAGGCCTATTACAGAGAGCAGAGATTAGAGACTGGATGCAGAAGGACTGTTACAGACAGCAGAGTTTGAATACTGGGTTTCCGAAGGGTCTTACAGAGAGCACAGATTGGAGACTGAGGTACAGAAGAACTCTTACTAAGACAAGAGGTTTGGAGACTGGGTGTAGAAGGATTATTGCAGAGTGCAGAGATTTCAGACTGAGGTAAACAGGAACTGTTGCAGAGAGCAGATGTTGTAGACTGGGTTACAGAAGGACTGTTACAGCGAGCATAGATATGAGACTGGGGTGCAGAAGGATCGTTGCAGAGAGCAGATGTTGGAGACTGGGGTGCAGATGGACTGACACAGAGAGCAGAGTTAGGAGACTGGGGTGCAGAAGGCCTGTTACAGAGAGCAGAGGTTGGAGACTGGGGTGATGAAGGACTGTTAAAGAGAGCAGAGTTTGGAGACTGGGTTGCAGAAGGATCTTACAGAGAGCAGAGGTTGGAGACTGAAGTGCAGAAGCACTGTTACAGAGAGTGGAGGTTGGAGACTGAGGTGCAGAAGGACAGTTGAAGAGAGCAGAGATAGGAGACTAAGTTGCAGAAGGATTGTTACAAAGAGCAGAGTTTGGAGACTGGTGTGCAGAAGGACTGTTGCAGAGAGCAGAAGTTTTAGACTGGGATGTATAAGGACTGTTGCAGAGAGTAGAGGTCGCAGATTGGGGTCCAGAAGTACTGTAGCAGAGAGCAGACTTGGAGACTAAGGTGCAGAAGTACAGTTACACAGAGCAGAGTTTGGTGACTGGGGTGCAGAAGGACTGATACCGAAAGCAGAGGTTCGAGACTCAGGTGCAGAAGTACCCTTAGAGAGAGCAGAGGTTGGAGAATGCAGTACAGAAGAACTGTTACAGAGAGCAGAGATTGGAGACTGGGGTGGAGAATGACTGTTGAAGAGAGAAGTTGTTGGAGACTGGGGTGCAAAAGGACTGCTGCAGAGAGCAGAAGATGAAGAGTTGGGTGAAGAAGGACTGTTGCAGAGACAAGAGGTTGCAGACTGAGTTTCAGAAGGACTGATGTAGGGAACAGATGTTTGATCCTGGGGTGCAGAAGGATCATTTAGGCGAGCAGAGTATAGAGACTAGGGTGCAGAAGGAATTTTGCAGAGAGCAGATGTTGGAGACTTGGGTTCAGAAGGACTTTTCCATAGAACAGTGATTGCAGACTGAGGTACAGAAGGACTGTTATAGAGAGCAGAATTTGGAGACTGGGGTTCAGATGGATTATTGCAGAGAGCAGAGTTTTCAAAATGAGGTACAGAAGAACTGGTGCAGGAAGCAGATGTTGAAGACTGGGCTTCACAAGGACGGTTGCAGCTAGCAGAGGTTTCAGACTGGGGTGCGGAAAGATAGTTGCAGAGAGCAAAGTTTGGAGACTGAGGTGCAAAGGGATTGTTACAGAGAGCAGAGGTTGGAGACTGGGGTGCAGAAGGCCTGTTACAGAGATCAGAGGTTGGAGACTGAGGTGATGAAAGACTGTTACAGAGAGCAGAGTTTGGAGACTGGGTTGCAGAAGGATCTTACAGAAAGCAGAGAACGGAGACTGAGGTGAAGAATGATTGTTACAGAGAGCAGAAGTTAGAGACTACAGTACAGAAGGACTATTGCAGAGAACAGAGGTTGGAGACTAGGGTACAAAAGGACTTTTTCAGAGAGCAGGTGTTGGATACTGTTGTTCAGAAGGACTGGTGAAGAGAGCAAAAGTTGGAGAATGGGTTGCAGAAGGACTTTTGCAGAGATCGGAGGTTGGAGACTGAGGTTCAGATGGACAGACAAAGAAAGCAGAGGTTGGAGACTGGCGTGTAAAAGGACCTTTACAGAGAGCAGAGTTTGGAGACTGCGGTACAGAACGACTGTTACAGAGAGCAGAGTTTGGAGACTGGGGAGAATAAGGACTGTTGCAGAGTACAGAGGTTGGAGACTGGGGTGCAGCAGGACCGTTGCAGAAAGCAGAGGTTGGAGACTGGGGTGCAGAAGGATCGTTGCAGAGAGAAGAGTTTGGACACCGGAGTTCAGAAGGACTGTTGCAGAGAGCAGATTTTGGAGACTGAAGTGCAGAAAGACTGTTTAGAGAGCAGATGTTGGAGACTGGGTTGCAGAAGGACTCTTGCAGAGAGCAGAGGTTGAAGACTGAGGTGGAGAAGGACTGTTACACAGAACAGAGTTTGGAGACTGGGGTGCAGAAAGACTATTGCAGAGAGCAGAATTTTAAGCCTGAGGTACAGAAGGATCATTGCAGAGAGCAGAGGTGGAGACTTGGCTGCAGGAGGACTGTTACACACAATACACGTTGCAGACTGGGGTGCATAAAGAATTTTGCAGACAGAAGAGGTTGGAGACTGGGGAAAATAAAGACAGTGTCAGATAGCAGAGTTTGGATATGAGGTGCAGAAGGACAGAGAACAGAGGTTGTAGACTGGGGTGCAGAAGGACTGATACAGAAAGCAGAGGTTGGAGACTGGGGTGCAGAAAGACCATTACAGAGAGAAGAGTTTGAAGACTGCGGTACAGAAGGACTGTTACAAAGAGTAGAGTGTGGCGACTAGAGAAGAAGTGTTGCAAAGAACAGAGTTTGGAGACTGAGGTGAAGAAAGATTGTTACAGAGAGCAGAGTTGTTAGACAAGGTTGCAGAAGGATCTTACAGAGAGCAGAGATTGTAGATCAAGGTGCAGCAGGACTGTTACAGAGAGCAGATGTTGGAGACTGGTGTGCAGAAATATTGTTATAGCGAACAGACTTTAGAGACTTGGGTGCAGAAGGCCTGTTACAGAGAGGAGTGTTGGGAGAAGGTGTGCGGAAGGACTGTTTCAGAGGGCAGAGTTTGGAGTCTGGGTTGCAGAAGGTACTTACAGAGAGCAGTTGTTGGAGAGTGAGGTGCAGAGGGACTGTTAAAGAGAGTAGATGTTGGAGACTGAGGCACAGAAAGATTGTTACAGAGAGCAAAGTTTGGAGCCTGGGTTGCAGAAGGACTGTTTCAGATACCAGAGGTTGGAGACTGGGGTGTATAAGGACTGTTGCAGAAACCAGAATTTGGAATCTGGGGTGCTGAAGGACTGTTGCAGAGAGCAGATGTAGGAGACTGAGAGGCAGAAGGACTGTTACAAAGAGCAGTTCTGCGACTGGGGTGCAGAAGGACTGATAGAGAGAGCAGAGTTTCCAGACTGCGGTGCATAAGGCCTGTTACAGAGAGCAGAGGTTAGAGACTGGGGTGCAAAAGGGCTCTTAGAGCGAGCAGAGTTAGGAGACTGGGTTGCAGAAGGATCTTTCATAGAGCAGAGTTTGGAGACTGAGGTGCAGAAGGACTGTTACCGAGAGCAGAGTTTGGAGACTGGGGTGCTGAAGGAACGTTGGAGACAGCAGAGTTTCCGGACTGAGGTGCAGAAGGACTGTTGCAGAGATCAGATGTTTGGAGACTTGGGTGCAGAAAAACTGTTGCAGAGAGCAGATGTTGTAGACTGGGATGCAGAAGGATCTTTGCAGAGAGCAGAGGTTGGACACTTGGGTGCAGAAGGACTGTTACACAGAGCAGAGGTTGAAGACTGAGGTGAAGAAGGACTGTTACAGAGAGCAGATGTGGGAGAAAGGGGTGTAGAAATGATACAGAGCAGAAGTTGGAGACTGAGGTACAGAAGAACTATTACAGAGAGCAGAGGTTGGAGACTCGGGTGTAGAAGGATTATTGCAGAAAGCAGAGTTTCAGATAGAGGTACAGAAGAACTGTTGCAGAGAGCAGATGTTAAAGATTGGTTTGCAGAAGGACTGTTGCAGCGAGCAGAGGTTGGAGACTGTGGTGCAGAGGGATCGTTGCAGAGAGCAGAGGTTGGAGACTGGTGTGCAGAAGGACTGATACAGAGAGCAGAGTTTGGAAACTGGGTGCAAAAGGTCTTTTACAGAGAGCAGAGTGTGGAGACTGGGTTGCAGAAGGATCTTACATAGAGCAGAGGTTGGAGACTGAGGTGTAGAAGCACTGTAACAGAGAGTAGATGTTGGAGACTCAGGTGCAAAAGGACCATTGCAGAGAGCAGAGGTTGTAGACGCAGGTGCAGAAGGATTGTTAGAGAGAGCAGAGGTTGGAGACTGGGGTCTAGAAGGACTGTAGCAGAGAGCAAAGGTTGGAGACTAAGTTTCAGAGGGACAGTTACAAAGAGCACAGGTTGGAGACTCGGGTGCAGAAGGACTGATACAGAAAGAACAGGTTGGAGACTTGGGTGTAGAAGTACCCTTACAGAGAGCAGATGTTGAAGAATGCAGAACAGAAGGACTGTTATAGAGAGCAGAGGTTGGAGACTGGGGTGCAAAAGGACTGTTACAGAGAGCAGAGGTTGGAGACTGGGGTGCAGAATGATTGTTGCAGAGAGCAGTGTTTTCAGTCTGAGGTGCAGAAGGACTGTTGCAGAGAGCAGATGTTCGAGACTGGGTTGCAGAAGGAGTGTTTCAGAGAGTAGAACTTGGAGACTGGAGTGGAGAAGGATTGTTGCAGGGAGCAGAGGTTGGAGACTGGGGTGCAGAAGGACTGTTATAGGGAGCAGAGGTTTTACACTGGGGTGCAGAAGGCCTGGTACAGAGAGCAGAGCTTTGACACTGTGGTGCAGAATGATTGCTGATAGCTGGTGAGCCTCCTTCAGGACACCTTCTTTTCCACACAGTCCATCAGGCCCTCTCTCCTCACCCTGCTATCTTTTGGCTTTATGAGCACCTGTGACTTCCACAGTCACTCTAAGCCATGACCCCAAGGCCTATCTCCTGGGAACCTGTCCTGCTGCCTCCTGGAATCTCCTTGGGGAGACCCCGCAGGTACCCAGACTCCAGGCCCAACCTCTTTCTTTCCTTTTCTCTCCCCAGACATGCTCCTTCTCATTTTTTTTATGTTTTTATGAGTCATCCCCCTGCCACTCAGCTACCCCAGGTGCCCTCTTATGTCCTCGTCACCAGGACTTTGAAGTGCTCCACACAGGGCTCCTCTTCAGAGCTTTTTCCCAAGCTCCAAATGTCACATCTTCAGTTACCAGATATTTCCTTTTAATCTTGTTTTTGCACCAGATTACTCTCACAGACTACATGAAGGTATTCTAACAAAAGCACATGGACTGTAGAGATTATTATGGCTTAGAAATAAGGTATCCCCCCACCAAAAGCTCAGGGTCAGCCACAGTAGCAGTGTTCAGAGGTGAAATTATTAGACTGTGAGACTTGTGACCTAATCTGTGGATCTATCCATTTTGTGGGTTAATTATCTGAAAGGCCCACTGTACTGAGAGGAGTGTGGAAAAGTGGAGTGTGGCCAGGGACATGCCCTGGGGAATCACATCTTGTCCCCTGCTAACTGTCTCCTCCCGTCCCCTCCCCCGCCCCAACCTTCTGGCTGCCATGAGCTAGAGACGCTTCCCCCCTTGTTCCCTTCCACCTCGGTGTCTGTTTCCAGCCTGCCCTCACCTAGAATGCAGTCTACTACTGATTATTGAGATTCTCCAGCCATCCTGGTCCTGCCCATTTGCACACCACAGCTAGCTCCTAGGCAGCCAGACCCATGGACCTCCTGCTGGCTACTGAGGAGAGAAGAGAGATTTTCTGAGGACCCTGTTAGATGTTCACTCTTATTTTTTTTTAAAGACCACACTCAGAGGGTATGTTTCAGGCAGTCCTTCACATGCGTCTTTGAGAAATCAGACTCACAATGATTTTTGTGATTCTCTTCCAGGCTCCAATAACAACCGCTCTACTCCCTACTTCTCTGAGATCAACTTTTTAGCTTCCACAAAGAAGTGAAATACTGCTACTTTTCTTTATGTGTCTGGCTTATTTCACTTAATATAATTTCTCCAATGAGCTAGTTTTAAATAGAAACTGCACAACAAATTCTTTTATGTCAGATTTAAATTTTATTCTGAAGAGATAATTCGAAATGGTCACATATGTTTATGTAGGAAAATGTTCATTAAAATATTTATAGGACTGGAGATGATCTGAATGTTTAGACAAAAGGGGAGAGATTAAGTTTATTTAAGAGAGATATAAGTTTATTGATCATCTCAATAGATGCAGAAAAAGCATTTAACAAAATATAGCACCCCTACCTGTCAAAACAGTAGAAACACTAGGGACAGAAGGAACTTTGTAAAAGCATTGTAAAAGCTATCTATGCTAAACCCAAGGCAGCATCATTCTAAGTAGAGAAAGGTTGAAAACATTCACTCTAAAAACTGGAAGCAGACAGGGTGCCCCCTCTTTCATCACTTCTATTCAACTTCATCTTTGAAATTGCCAGAGCCATTGTACAAAAGAAAGAAATTAAAGGTATACAAATAGGTCAAGAAGAATTTAAATCTCACTCTTTGCTGATAGGACCATGTCATCTTCTTAAATTTTTTATTAGAGCATAATAGTTATACATAGAAGTTGGGTTGATTTAGAAAAGATCCTACGTGCATGGAATCTGATTTACTCTATTCAGTCCCCACCCCACATCTCCCTTCCCTTCCTGCCCCCATTCTCCTTTCTCTACTGATCTTTCTTTGAGTCATTTATCTGTTAATTTCTGACTGGTGCTTCCTACATATACATACAGGTGCAGTCCCCTGTTTTAGACTTCCATGTGCACATAACATGATCTGCGTAAAAACCTTTCACATTTCCACCCTTCCCAAACCTCTCCGCCCTATCATTCTCCTTCTACTCCACTGATGTTCCCTGTATACTTAAGATAGCCAGTCCAACCCCACTTCATCAACTTCTTTCTTCTATTTTGCTCTGGCCCTGATAATTTCAGCATTGTACATGAATAGTTAACTTCTGCCTTTCTGAACACAGAGATCAAGATTGATGTAAAATGAGAAAAACTCTACATTGGAAAACACTGAAGGAAACACTGACTTCTTCTGCAGATGATGACTCTGCTTTGTAAATGTTTTTCTTAACATTTGCAATGAAAATGAACTTCTCCAAAAATCCTATGTTTACATAAAAGGACAACAGGAGACAGAGATTACTGAGACAGTGAGAAATGACTTCACACCATGATGAGGTCGAATGGCTTTCTGTTGGCTTCTAGCAATTCTCTGGTTACTCTCACCCACCATCACCCCTGCAAATGTGTGTGGCTCCATGGGTTTGATTCTCTAAGACCAGTCCCACAGGTTATCAGTCTCCAGGCTGCTTTTCATTCCATATTATTTGCCATGTTGTTGCAGATTAACAAGCCTGTTTGGGGTGCTCTCAGTCCATTTTCATCATGGTCTCTTTTTCTCTGTTTTGTAGGTATGGCAACATTGGAAATGAGTAATCAATCATTTGTCACTGAATTCATCTTCTTGGGATTTTCCAACCACTCCAACCTACAGGGCTGGTTCTTCCTGCTCTTTCTGGTCATTTACCTGAGCACTCTCCTGGGGAACATGCTCATAATAGTGGCCACGAGGGTCAGTCCTGCTCTCCACACTCCAATGTACTTTATCCTCAGCAATTTGAGCTTCTTGGACGTCTGCTACACATCCACCACCCTCCCAGTACTGCTGGTGAACTTTTTCTGGGAGAAGAAGTCCATTTCTTATGAGGGCTGCCTTTCCCAGATCTTCTTCTTCGTGACAAGTGCTGGCACAAAAGGCTTCTTACTGGCTGTGTGGCCAGTATGACTGCTGTGTGGCCACCTGCCGTCCTCCTCAGTACCCAGTCATCATGAGTGTGAAGGTCTGTGTTGGCCTGGTTACTGGGTCCTGGCTGTGTGGGCTGGTGAATTTGGTCACACACACGGTGCTGGCCATCAAACTCACTCTGTGTGGGCCCCACCAGTTCAGCCACTTTCTCTGTGACACCCCATTGCTCCTGAAGCTCTCCTGCTCAGACACCTCTGTCAATGAGTCTGCGCTCCAGGGTGTCAGTGCCACCATGGGCCTGAGCCCCTGCCTCTTCACTGCAGGCTTCTACGCACTCATCATTGCAGCCATCCTGGGGATTCCCTCTGCTTAGGGCAGGAGGAAGGACTTCTCCACCTGAGTGTGCCCCCTCACTGTCGTGGTGGTCTTCTATGGAACAGCCAACTTCAACTAAGACAGGCCCAGAGGAGGCTTGACACGGACACCCTGGTCTCTGTGCTCTTCTGTGTGGTGACCCCCATTTTGAAGCCCATCATTCACAGCCTGAGAAGCAATGAGGTCCAGAGTGCCCTGAGGAAGCTGGCTGGGAGACAGACAGTATAGTGAGATTAGAACTAGATAACGGTTTCAATCTAGGAAATGTCTTAGTTGTAGAAATATGTGAACTCTTCAGCAGCAATTACAAGAGCACTCTCTCCATACACAGTGTCTCATGACCACTGTGGTGCCCCTCCAACCAGGGGAAGCACACTGTGCTAAGTATGTGACACATTGTGACCTCACCTGTGTTCTCTAATCCACAGGTATTTCAGAATATTTTTTATTACTTTTCTCTTCAAAAAAAGCCTATAACCAAAGCAGTTAATCTCCTTTCCCCCAATATTGCAGCTCTAGCCAACACTAGTGAATGTGAAGTGCTAAGTGCAATGAAACTTTGACTTGCATTTTCCTAATGGATCTTGATTCTAAGTTTTAAATAAACACCATTTCTGTGTTTCTCCTTCACATGTGGAAAGACCCATGTATACACTCGAGTTTCTGTGGATATTTTTAATAAAGTAATACCATATATGCTTTTTTGATCTGACTTCTTTCACTTAGGATGTTTGCAATTTTCAGTTATATTGTAGCTTGTATTAGTATTTTAGTTTATTCCTCCTTATTGTGACTGATTTCCATCTTATGAAAATGCCACATTTCTTTGTTCATTTCCCACTGGATAGTAATTTTTACTTTGTGTCTGTGTGGGTGTCGTACTGCAGATTGAAGCCGGAGCCTCCTGCACACTAAAGAATGTTCTACCACTAAGCCAAAGCCCAAAACTTTTAAAAATTTTGTTTTGAGACAGGGTCTTGTAAATTTTCCCAGGTTGTCTCAGAATTTGTGATCCTCCTGCCTCAGCTTCTTGAGTAGCTAGATTACAGACCTGCCTTGTCATTTTCACTTTTTGACTAATATGAATAAGATTCGTATATATAATATGAACATTATATATAATATGAATATTATATGAACATTCATGTACAAATCATTGGTGGAAAACTTTTTTATTTATCTTGAGTTTGTAAGTAGGAGTGGAAGAGGTGGATCGTTAACTCCATATTTAACTTTCTAAAGAAGTTCCAGATCATTTCCAGAAAAGTGGAACCAGCTTACCTTATTATTAATAGTGGTAAATAAAGCTTCTGATTTCCTCACTCCCTTAACAACACATCATTATCATTCCTTTTATTGTGATGACCCTGGAATGTGTAAAGTGCTTCATCAAATGTGCTTTAGCTTTGTCTTTCCCTGATGGCTAATCATTCTAAGATCTTTTAGGAGTACTGTTAATGTGTCTCTCCTAAGCATGAGTAAAACCCCATTGTATTATGGGAAATTTTAAGTTTTAGAAACTTACCTCTCTATCTAATACGTTTATTTTTATTTTTGTGCAGTAAAATACTACAAGACTTTCAAGCTTGTTGTCTTTTCTCCATCTGTGCCCAAAAGTGCTGTTTGATGACACTTTTTTTTCCCTCTACTTTTAAACTCCATAGCAAACAATTTCTTCACCAGGTCATGAGCATCAGCAGGATCATAAAATTAAGGGGCACAAAGTCATACAGGTTTTGGTAAGGGATCAGTCCTTAGCAGGAGTGGATCAGCTGAAGATAGTGGGGATGCTTTTAATATTGTGGCTTCTGATATCTGTCCATCTGGCAAAGTATGTAACATGAAGGAAAAACTTCATATGCCGTGCGAAATCCACCTCAATAAGTGTACACCCACCCTGACCCTTTCTCTCCCTAGCGGGAAGGGAAGGCAGTCTTGAGGTTTCAGCCACCCACAACTTCTTAGCAGAAATCTCACTCTGAACTTCGCTCACCCACATCCCAGAAGAGAGAGGACGCTGATCTTCTCGCTGCATGCTGGGAACAGGTGATTGCCAAGACATTAATTTATCCAACAGCGAATTAACTGCAATCCATTGTTGCAGTTGAACTAAAGCTGTTGCCCTAGAGTTGTGTTTGCCCACTGAGGAGTCCCAGAGCAGCTGCAGAGGAAAGGCTCGATGTATATTCCCAACATGTCGGCCCCAGACCTCTATAAATGTCCATCACAGGAAAATGAATTGTGAGAGATCAGAGGATTTTGACTCTTTCATGAGGCCACAGATATGCGACAGGCCACTCTAAGAATAACAGGTCCGTTTTCTGGTGAATGGAGACCAACAGCCAGTTTTAGCAAGAGCTTTCTTTGCAGCCCAGGTCCTAGTATGGAGAGCAGCAAGGGCCACACAAAAACCAGAAATGTATGCCTCTCTGTGAGAGTTGCTGGAAAGTACTTTATTTACCATCACAATTTTCAAAAAAACTATCCCAGAATCAGGATATACCTACACCTTAAAAACATATTACAGAATATTGTACATATTTTCATTACCATTTTGATGGCATTTATGTAATGACCTATCGTAGCACCTTTTCTATGTGTGTCTAAGTTTGCACAATACTACTTGTATTGCCAGAGTAGAAATTACTTCAGAGGTTATCACAAAACCTGAGGGATTTAGCATGATGCCTCCAGTACTGAAAGAAAACCGAAAACATGACCAGAAACCCTGGGATGCCTAAATTCCTTAAGTGAGATGATGTGTGTGGAAAATTACTTATGGTAAACAATAGATAATGCTAATTGTTAATTCTCTGCTTTTGATGAGCAGGACAGAAAGGAATAATTTTTAGGGAGAAAGTATAGGGACACATTTCCATTATGATACAATATAGCATAACAATAGACTACCAAAATATCTGTTTAAATAAAAATCATTATTGTAGAAGAAGTTATGTTTAGAAACGTATTCATTCACTAACTAGGGGTTTTCATCTTTATCTTACAACACATAGATGCTTGGGGAGGGGAGTTGCAAGCAATTTATTAACTGTTATAAATCCCTGAAGCTTGTGAGTAATCTACTTCATACACAACCCCACTCCTTTAGAAATATTATATTTTGGGGTCACTCATAAGTGACTTCATTCTCAGTCACCTGACTTTGAGATGACTGATCGGAAAAGAAAGATGCAGAGCTGCTTGTTCTGTGGAAACTGAGCTGATGGCCTCCGTAAGGGATATGTTTTGGAGACAGGAGACACTTAGTTCCTCAGAAGCCGCTGGGCTATGCTGCCTCACTTTTGCCCAGAGATGCTTTATTTTTCTCAGCAAGATATCTGCACCAGAACCACTGAACAGAAATGTCCTCTCGCCTCTGTCAAGTCTCTGTTAGATCCTTTAGGTCCCACACAGTACCATCTTTAAAGAATCTTTTAAAAACTCTGCTCCATGGATGTACTTGACAGACCTTCATAATTCTTCAAACCTTTACTGAGTGCACATTTACACAAGGTGTTGCCCTAGTGTTTAGAACACAATTGAGAAGCCCAGCTAGGACCTGGAGGAGCGCATATTCAAGAAGGAATGAGGGGCTTTGACAAGTATTAAGGGCTCCATTCCCAGAGCTGCACAAGAAAACACTAAGGAAAAATAATGATAGTTTGTAGATTACATAGAATTGTTACCAAGTTTCCTGCACATATTGAGTTCATCTTCCCACTAGATTGTAAGTTGGTTGAAGGACAGTGTCAGAGACCAGCTCCAACAGGGGGTCTCAGGAGACGAATGGATGGTGAGGAGTCAGCGAAAGAGGGGGTGGAGAAACAACACAGACACCAAAGTGAAGGTGTTGATCCCAATCTTTACTTGTGAAGTTGATCATACATACTTTTCATTTTGGCAGGCTTACAGTACTTTTTGGTAACAAAAAAGGAATGATTATTCAAACAAAACAAAATATTACGTAGCTATAATTAGAATAGAAGAATTTATCTTGGCTTATGCATAAGCAAGCGTTTGTACTTTCAGTTCGAGTTTTGCTTTGAGCTCTTTCTGCTTAGTTAACTTTTAATAATAGTTACAAAGTCCCAAACTATTGGCCTATACCTTGACTATTCTTTCTTGACTTACTGACTGGAACCAGTGCCATGGTTATGGCAAGTAGTTGATTTGTTATTACTTGTAACCAAACAAAAGTAAGAGCACAAACCATTGTGCACAGGAACAAGAACAAGTTGCCCAGTACTAAGCACTAATCTATCCTCTTAACATTAATTTTCCTTCACTAGATTTTAATTTAATTTCTCAAAAACTTCCTTGATAGGAATACAGGGAGTTTTTCTTTAGACATTAACAATTTACACTCCACAGCTGAATCATTGCATTTAGAGCAAACAGATCTATGCTTTAGAAGTAGTTGCATTAATTGGGAAAGTCATGATTTTTCCTTTATATTTAATGGTCATGCGAGAAATAAAAACTATACTTACTAAATGAATACAAAAACAAATCAGCGCATTCGCAGAAACATACTGCGCTCCTCCAGAGGATCGACACCTTGCGCCATCCACCTCAGTAGGGCCTTGCCATTGCCTGAGTCAGGGGAGGGGTGCTGCAGGACAGGGATCAGATCTTATCCTCTTTGGGTTTCTTAGTAGATCGGGCCTAGGACTAAATTAGACCCTGTATAGGAACAAAATTGGTTTGAATTGAAACTAACCACTACCAAGAAAAGAACTTTTAAAATCCTAAATGGAACAGAGAATTTTTTATTTTGAAGAATTTTATAACTAGAAGGCTCTGACACATCGTAAGAGGTAATAATTTGTCTTCCCTTTCCCCTTTATTCTAGAAGAAGCACAGGTGAAATAAAAAGAACTGAAAGAGCTGGCACAGTGGTGCACGCCTGTAACCCAGCAGCTCAGGAGGCTGAGGCAGGAGGATAGTGAGTTCAAAGACAGCTTCAGCAAAAACAAGGCACCAAGAAACTCAGTGAGACCGTGTCTCTTAATAAAATATAAAATAGGGCTGGGGATGTGGCTAAGTGGTCAAGCCCCTGAGTTCAATCTCCGGTAACTGCCCCCTACACCCCGGCCCCAAAAAAACAGAACTGAAAGAGATGTTAAATGCTGAATTGAGTGCAGAATCTCCAAGACAGGAGGGAGGCTTTTTCCTGGTGAATTTGTTAAGATTTTAAACCCTCCAGTTAGGAGTAAGGGAATCCCTGCATGTTAGATGAAAGAGCCCAGCCTCCCCCAAAGTGTGTCCTTGGACCAGCATCACTGGAAACACTTGGAACTCACTGACTGAGGCCAACTGTTCTGCACAATGACTTCTGATCTTTCCCTCAGCTCCAAGCACCCACACCACATGGAAGGATATGAGGACAACTCTGGGACAGGCCAGATAGCTCATAGATTTCACAGTAATAAATTCACATTGCCACAAGCACCTAAAATCATTCAGATATTTTTTCTGAATATATTGACCTTGTACTGTGTGTATGTGTGTGTGTATGTGTGTGTGTGTGTGTGTGTGTGTGTGTGTGTGTGTGTGTGTGTGTGTTAAGCAATTTACTGGGCAACATGAAAATTGGATTTAAAAATTTTAATCATTTCTTGTGCTATTGAAATCAAATAGGAATCATTGTTTCCCTGATGTGCATAAGGGTTTTCATGATCACACCATTCTTCCTTGTTTTGGTCATGCCCATTTTTTTTTTCGTTTGAGGAATTGAATCCCTAAGGTTAATCAGAAAAACATTTCATTTATTGCAAAAGCAAAAAAAAAAAAAGTTCTTCTTTTAAGACTCTAGACTTATTTATTTTATTTTGTTTATATTTAGATTTTAAAATTAGTTGTGCTTAACTGAAGCACCGAACCAAAGACAACAATGTCTGGGCATTGAAGATAATAAGACAGTTTACCAATATATGGTATTATCATCAGGTAACAAAGTATCACTACAAATAAGAGTTATTACATGATAACTTTTCTGAGTCAATTTCTTGTTTGTTTTTTAAATCATAATTGTTAATACATATTAAATGTACAAATTAATGTACATTTTGCAAATTAAAGGGATTCATTGATGTTTCCCTACTTGCATTAATATATTGTGCATTAATTTCAATTCTTTTTTTTCTGTAAAATGGGGATAATAGGTTATCTTACAGGTTGTTGTGTAAACCAAATAAGTTAATGCATGTAAAAGACTTATAGGCATTTAATAAGTGTTAGGTATTTTTATCTAATATGTGTCTCTATTCGTTACTCAATTTGAAAAATCCTGATTGGATTCAGGTATGGAAAAATTCATCTCTTCAAAGAAATTCACTGAGTTTTGATAGAATGGATTATCTGAAATTCAATCTAATTTTTTAAGAAAACATACCACTTTTCAACTACATTAAACAAGTTATTTTAAAGTCAGGCATTTATGTGTATTGAAGCAATCTAAGAAGACACACACTCAAATTATTTTTCTATGAAATATGCCCTAGATGATTATGATGATTATGGTTATTATTATTGCAGAACAGAGGGTTTACTATTAAGGTGATCTAATTCCTATGCTGCATTATATAAATTCTAAGGAGCAAGTACATATTGTGTCACAAATTGTCATTCATGAGTTATGATTGTTAACAATGGATTCTAATGGTGACCATGATGATGATTCAATCTAATGCCCCACATTAATAAAGAGCATAGAGGATAAGGAAAATTATTTGGGTATCATCCTTCACCCTACCCCACACCCGTGACCTACAAGAAATTAGCCAGTAAAACCAAGGAAAAACTTATATGTAGATAAAATTATATAAACATACATTGGGAGATTTTTTAATGCCCCATGAAATTGTCCCTCCTGAACTGACCTTTATATTTAAGACCTTTACAATAGCAGTATGCACAACTTAAGAGATTGTATTTTTAAATCCCTTAACATTTACATTTAGTTTTCCCTTTTACACATCCACAGACCATGTACTAATTTCCCATAGTAAAATCTGCTGGAACTGCCTTCTATGTGGAATTTTATTTCTTTTTCTGAAAACATCTAGATATCTACGTAGAAAAGAGATTGTCATATTGATCTTTTTGATACAAGGAGTTACAAGAAAGTACATGTCACTGATTTCTAAATGACATGAAGTTCATCCAGATAGTTGATAGAGAAAACAGAGAAAGTAAGAAATGTCAAGTACATGTAGCTTTCAGCTCCATTTCAAAGTTGATTTATTGTAAATCAATACTAATAAGGTAAACTCTTGTTTAGGGAAATTATTTAGAGAAAGCGATACCTACAACTGACCTAGATAGTGTGGTGTATTTAGTCATTTCTGGATAAACTTTTACTAGAATTTTGGTGAACACCAAGTATTACAAGAATCCCTACGTTCTCTATTTCCTTCTGTACTTTCTCTATTCTCCTGGGATATTTCATATTCACCCTTTGCTGTAACAGTTGCCTTCAAGACAATGACTCCCAAATCCACACCTGCAGTTCTAGGGTGTCTGTGAAGGGCATTTCCACGTGATTATACCACAGATAACTCACATTCAACATTACTCAAATCAAGTACACTAAAGCCTCCTCTACATCTGCTATTCCTCACATATTCCTGTTTTCATGAGTGATCCCACCAGCTAGCCAGCCTGCCCAAACTGATTTGTTGTCTTTACCTTGTCCTATTTAACTAGGACTTTAAAGTTCTCCATATTCTTCTCCATGAGGGCTTCAGAGATTTTCTCCCACCTTCAACACAGCACGTCTTCAGATACAGACCACTTCATTTTGATCTTGTTTTAGCACTCAGATCACTCTTTTGAACTAAACAGGTGTGTCTAAAACCTGGGGAACCAGGTTTCACAGTTATGGACCCCTGCTCCTTGGACTCACACGCACAATTTCATGAGTGGGGTCTATCTGCGTGTTCTAGACCTAGAGATCTGATGATTTTCTAAAACCCAGTCTATCTCCCTCCAGATGTCCCTGTTTTCAATCTGCACTCACCTGAAAGAGATTTATTGGTCCCCTATTGTTGATACTCTGCAATCATTGATGTCCATGCTCATACCCAAGTCTGGCTTCCAGAGACACATCTGGGCTCTCTCACCCATGGAATGGTGGGGGGTGGGACGTTTTCTGAGGTTTCTATTGCCAAGTACCTTGCTTAGAAATCAGGCCTGACACAACTTCACAGAGCCTAGTCCCGGCCCCATAGGCTGACACCCTGCCACCTCCCCTGAAGTAGCAGGCTCCTCAGAATGACCCAGGGCTTGGCAGCATCCACTGATGCTATCCCACTAGCCCCTTGAATCCTAGCTTGAGTCTCCATAAAAACAGGGTACATCTCTATTGAAATGGGCTCCCTCCTTCCACCCCAGTTTGATGCAGCTCTTAGAGAAGCTCAATAGTGAGGGTCTTTCTATTTATAGCAATTAGGAAAACCAAGTGTTCTGAGCTTGCTGAGCCTTAGATGGCAGATTCCTGCTATATTCTTTGAGATTTCTGCCATCAATGTTGCCTGAGATGCCAACTTGCCATCCCACTAACTATAAGAAAGTGTTCTCAGTCAAGACCAATCCCACAATCAATAACACACACACAAACACACACACACACACACACACACACACACACACACACACACACACACATGCACACACCCACCCATCATAGTGAGCAAGGCTTTGTATCTGTAATACAGACCGAATGCACCCACCAATCACATTCACTGCTTCAAACAGATCGTGGTCAGGAAACAACTGATGTCACTTGTAAAATGTGATATGTCCTGGACTATCACTGTGGTAAATAAGAAGTAGAGAAATGCAAAAAATGGGAGAAAATACTTAACCTCTTAAAGACCTATAAAAATATTTAGATGTGGTTCCAACCAATTCTGAGTTAAAAATCATCTTTAAAAAATGCTTTCACTTCTATTTATCAATTTACTTACTTACTTACTTACTTACTTACTTACTTACTGCAGTACTGGGGATTGAATCCAGTGGCACTCTACCATGAAGCTATATCCCCAGCCCTTTCCATTATTTGGGGTAGGGGGCCTTTCAGAGTTTCAAATTTATGATCCTCCTGCCTTAGTCTCCCAAGTACCTGGGATCACAGGCAGGTAACACTCTTACCCATTAATTACTTATTTTTAAAATAAGGCTATTTTTAAAAATTGAACTATAATTTGTACTCAAAAATGCACAGATCGAAAGTGTACAGGTTTATAATATTTTACATATATATGAACTACCAAACCTCAGGATATAAAACATTTCCATCACTTTTGAAAATTCCTTCATGCTTCAACTAATATCACCCCTGAGCTCCAAAAAAAAAAAAAGACCACCATTATTACTTGACCATTATAGCTCTTTTGCTAATTGTTGAAGTTTATTTAAAGGAAACGTACAGTATATATTTTGTATCTGGCTTCTTTCACCCAGAAAATTTTTTTTAGATTTGTCAGTGTTATTAATGTTTCAGTATTTGTGTTTCTAAATTAACTGAATCATTCCACTGCATGATAAACCGTGATTTGTCTTCTGTCCTTCTGCTGAAGGCATAATATTTGTTTGAGATATTATGAATTTTTACACAAGAATTTTTGTGAACTGTGCATTAATTTCCTTGGAAATATGCTAGGAATGGGATTGTTTTGAAAAGAATAACTACATATTTAACTAAATTAGAAATTACTAAATATTTTTGAAAAGTAAGTGTATAGACTTCAAATTTCACCTTGAGTATCTATCGAAATAGCTAGAAAGTATGTTGTTTTCATCATTATAATAACCAAAAAGAGCAAAAGAAAATGCAAATTAATGACTTTCCTTGACTTTATTAGGGATGAAGATTATAAGGCAAACAACTAACCGAAGTCTGAGGAGAGATAAGGAACCAAAATAATCCAGGCATTTTTTTAACTATGGGAGAACCCTCTAGATAAATAGGAGTTTATTTATAAAAAAAAAACTCAAATAAAAAATAGTTAATGGATTGCTAAAGACTGAGTATAGACTGGTTTAAGAGCATAAAGACCCAGAGGGCTATAAACATAAGATGTTTGTATTTTTTCTTTTTCTCCATGGATTCCACCAAATGCTACCAAGAAGATAGGGAAGTGTTCTGAGAAAGTGTCTTTAATGGTATCATTTCTTGGATAGGTGGAGAGACAAAAAATAGCAACAGCAGCCAAAACTCCTCCCATACCCATTTCCTGATTTTTTGCATAGAACAAAAGCTGTAATCTTAAGGGGCAAGAGTAACAGAAACTGTTACATTAGGACACTCAACGGAAAACCTTTGCAGCTATGGAAAGGAACAGGCCGAAATGTCTAATGTCGCGAGGAATAAGAACTAGGCTCAGCCATATTGCTAGAAATTGAGTCACTGTGAAGGCCATATTTCTTTGACTGAATTTACAGTACCAAAGGCAGGGCTTCGTGGAAACATCAGAAATCCCTTCTCTGTTTCCCACTAGTCCACTAACATGCATTGACTGAAAATAACAGTAGAATACAGCTGAGAATTCTTCAAGAAATAGATTATCTCTGGAGAACAGCGAAAATAAAATACACAAAAGCAAGCAGGGCACAATATTAACTAAGTGAACTCAGCCATATAGAATAAGGATAACATTACAGTCAAATTGAGATCAATCCCAGAATGCAAGGCTGGGTCAATATTCAAAAATTCAATAAACCGAATTTCCATAGTAACAGACTAAATAAGAAAAAATATATATCATTTCAATAGATGCAGAGTAAATAAAAAAATTCAATATCTTTTTATGATAAAAACTATAACTAAATGAAACTATAGGCAAAGTCCAGTGGTAGAGTGCATGCTTAGTATGCATAAGGCTCTGAATTCAAAACCCAGCACACATACACCAAAAAGAAAAAAAAAAAACTACTACTAAAAAATAGATAGACATTTTCTAACTTGATAAAAGGCATTGAGTAAATGTAATGTGCCAGACAAATAGCTTATATTATCTCAAAACTTTTTTCAGCAGTTGTGAAATAGACATCATTAATATCCTAAGCAAGGAACAAACTGAGGAATAGAGATGAGCGGACTTGTTTACAAACAACATGTAGTAAACAACAGATGGATTTCAATCCATATCTATCTGGACCAAGAGCCTACTGTTGTACCATAATTTTTTTCATTTAAGATTGAAAAAGTAAAAGAAATTTTAGTTCAAAACAATGAATCACGGATTAGCATGGGTAACATGATAGAAAATCATTAATTGTATCAATCATTTTTTTTCAGGAAATGTAATGTTTGGTGAGGTAAATCTTATAATACAAGAGAAGAAAAATACCTAAGTATATATCATTTGTCAAAATTTCTTGTATCTTATAAAACTTAAAAAAATAAAAGTTTCTACTGAAAAAAATAGATCAATGTATTTAAAAGCAGGTGAATTATAATTTTACTTATAAGAAATAATGAGAGATGATCACAGATACATATGTATGAAAGCTTCTATTCCAATATTTATGATAGTAAATGGAATGGAAGGTTTCCATGTTCAATAAAAAGGGAGATATTAACTTAATTTTATTTTAGGAAATTAAGATTACAAGGCAAACAATTAAAGAGTGTACAACAATATTGAGAAATTTTGCGTTGGATATTTTAAAGATAGATAGAGGTAGAATGGGATGAATGCAAAAAGAGCTTTGATTTTGTGACCTGTTCTATTCTTCTGAATAACTTTCTGCATTTTCCTCATTTTTCCACAATGAAAACTTATTACTTGAAATAACAGAGATACAAAAAAGAATTCATCACAGTGAAGCACAGTGTTAGGAGGGAGATACTGCAGATTCAATGAGACACATGGATGATAGCTGGTTGTGCATTTTGACCAAGTCTCCATTTATTCTTACAAAAGAGCACCCATGCAAAAGTCTGTGAGAAGCTATGCTCTCTCCAAAGTCACTCCTATACGTCTCTTTCCAGAGTCCAGGCATCTCTGTATACAATATTATTTGCCATGTTGCTGCAGATTAACAAGCCTGTTTGGGGTGCTCTCAGTCCATTCTCGTCATGGTCTCTTTTTCTCTTTTTAGAAGCTATGATACCATTGGAAATGAGCAATCAATCATTTGTACTGAATTCATAATCTTGGGATTTTCCAACCACTCCAACCTACAGGGCTGGTTCTTTCTGCTCTTTCTGGTAATTTACCTGACCGATCTCCTGGGGAACATGCTCATAATAGTGGCCACGAGGGTCAGTCCTGCTCTCCACACTCCAATGTACTTTTTCCTCAGCAATTTGAGCTTCTTGGACATCTGCTACACATCCACCACCCTCCAAGTACTGCTAGTGAACTTCTTTTGGGAGAAGAAGGCCATTTCTTATGAGGGCTGCCTTTCCCAGATCTACTTCTTGGTGACAAGTGCTGGCACAGAAGGCTTCTTACTGGCTTTGTGGCCAGTATGACTGCTGTGTGGCCACCTGCCGTCCTCCTCAGTACCCAGTCATCATGAGTGTGAAGGTCTGTGTTGGCCTGCTGACTGGGTCCTGGCTGTGTGGGCTGGTGAATTTGGTCACACACACGGTGCTGGCCATCACACTCACTCTGTGTGGGCCCCACCAGTTATGCCACTTTCTCTGTGACACCCCATTGCTCCTGCAGCTCTCCTGCTCAGACACCTCTGTCAACGAGTCTGCGCTCCACGTGGTGAGTGCCACCATGGGCCTGAGCCCCTGCCTCTTCACTGCAGGCTTTTATGGCGGCCATCCTGGGGATTCCCTCTGCCCAGGGCAGAAGGATAGCCTTCTCCACCTGTGCGTCCCCCCTCACTGTCGTGGTGGTCTTCTATGGAACAGCCAACTTCCACTATGACAGGCTCAGAGAAGGCTGGACACAGTCACCCTGGTCTCTGTGCTCTTCTGTGTCGTGAGCCCCCTGTTGAGCCCCGTCATTCACAGCCTGAGAAGCAATTAGGTCCAGAGTGCCCTGAGGAAGCTGGCTGGAGGGTGTGCATCCCTTTGCATGATCAAAGTCTAGACCAATCTTCAAACTGGAGTATACAGTCATCTGAAAAAAGATGCCTCCCAGGGACTTGTAGGCACCTGGTTAAAGAGTCTGTATCTGGAGCTTCAACTCCAACTCCCGCTTTTAAAATCTCTGAGACTCTTTTCTCTCCTCTCTTTTCACAAACACCCTTTTCCTACTTTCAGGTTCAAGTGTGTTAGACACCTTGTGTGGGTGTTCAGCACCATCTCTCTCCTTCTGTGTTCTCCCCACACCAGAGGGAAATAAAGTACGAGAACCTGGTTTCCCACACTCCCCTGCCTGCAGGCCTCCATTTTAGGAGGTTTTGTCAGATCAGCCAAACACTAGGCAGAGAGGAAGAAAGGAAAGTAAGAAAGCGGGTTCTTTTTGATCCCATAGCAGCAGCAGCAAACCAGCCCTGTAGAGGCAGGAACTAATCCCCTTGGTGACAGGAGCTGTGTGTGCAGGCTCCTAGACAGCTGTTCCTGAATGTGGGTCACAGTAGCGTGAAATGAGCATCACTTTCCAGGGAAGTTAGGGTTTCCATATATGGGGTGATGTCACCTGCCCTATTTTCTTTTTTTCTTCCAGATCTCCCAACCATATTTTAACTTTTTTCTGTGTCAACTTTCTCTACCTTAAGACATCAAGAGTCGTTCTTCATTTCTACCTGACCACGGTGGCACTGACCACAATATTGGTTCACAACAGAGATGATTCTAGATAACAGATCTGAGGAGGTAGGTTGGATGTCTGACCTGAGGGAATTCAATATGCTGATGATGTCACAGCCCATAGGAAAGGAGACCTGATAATTCCTGGTGTGCAATGACCCAACAGAGACTTTAAGTTATCGTGGCCTGAAATCAAATGTCTATGGAAAACTGAGCTTTGGAATAACACCATCGACCTTCAGGGTGGGAATGAACATTACAACATGACTACAGACTGCTGTTACTGACTGGAGTGGGAGACTTACAGAAAGAAAATGATAGGTTCAAGCATTATATTCCTCCTTCCAGTCAGGTTCAGATCATCAGAAATATTTTCTCTCTGGAAACTGATAAAGGTTAATATCAGAAAAAAACATCCAATTCTCCAAACTGCAGAAGTACAAAGAAAATTATAAATCCACAATTTCTCCAGGTCTCTCTTATGTCAATTAGGACATTAATGGGGGAATGATTGAGACCCTGTTAATTAGAATGGCAAAATACCAGTGGAATCAGACAAATCTCAGAGCCTTGAAACCTGAAATCTCCATTAACCCTCTTTGCTGTCAAAAGCAGCCTTTCCTCCCCCAAGGAGACTAGCTTTCACTAAATTGAAGACCCTATGTTGGCTCTAACTGGGAGGTTGTATTTTCTTTTTTATGAGAGATTGAGAGAGGAGAGGAGAGGAGCGGAGAGGGGAGGGAGAGAGAGACAGAGAGAGAGAGAGAGAGAGAGAGAGAGAGAGAGAGAGAGAGAGAGAGATAGAGAGAGAGAGAGAGAGAGAATTTTTAATATTCATTTTCTAGTTCTCGGTGGACACAACATCTTTGTTGGTATGTTTTGCTGAGGATCGAAATTGGGCCGTACGCGTGCCAGGCAAGCACACTACTGCTTGAGCCACATCCCCAGCCCAATTGTCTTTAAGATGCTCATCCATCATCCCACATTGTCACCAGACTCTTAATTGGGGTCTGATCCTAAAACGCTTCAGGTAAGATTATAAAATATAGCCCAGAAGAGTATAAGGGTCAAACCAAAATAAAAGGTAAATATTTTACTGTATTTTGTTAATAGGAGCCTTAAGAATATATAAGAGAATTTGTTTGAGTCTTCTAGACCAAAGAAGTCAGGACAAATTGCTGGATCATCTTGAATGCAGTCACAGCAACGTAATCACCAGAAATGTTAGGGCCAAGGATTTTCCTGAGCCACGGGGAGTGGCTATAAGACTCTCTTTGGTTGATGGACTAAAATCTGGACTCAGTGTTTGCTTAAGTTCAATGAACAATATGATCCTGGAATAATGGAGAGGCTCTTGATCAGAAATAAATAAGGTGTTAAATTTCGTGTTATGTGACCCCTTCCCTGGCCTCACAGCTGGATCTGGAGGAGGGCCTGGAGCACCAGCCTTCGCCAAGGCCTCCTGGACATGCGTTCAGAAGGCAGCACCAGATCCTTGTGAAACCCGAAGCCGCTGTCCTTGGCAGCCTGGGAAGATTTTAACAGATGGCATCGTTGAAACGGGCTCCCTGACTTCAGTTAGAATAAGAAGACCCTGAAGTCAAGAGGCCATGTGGTGGAGCAGTGATCAGAACATTCGAATCTGTAGAGATTTTTGACAGTGGTAAATGATCGTGGTATTTATAGATGGGAAAAAATGGGCACCATCCTATAATAGTGCCTGTCCCATGTAATGTGAAACTCTTCATTTCACACTTCATTGGTGCATTGTAGTGGTCCATAATGGTGGGAATTGCTGAAACATATTTGAACATGCACACAAAATAACCGTGAACTTTGGCCAATATCATTCCAATATTTCCCTTTTCCTCACCTCCTCCCCTGGTGCCTTGACTCTACTGATCTTCCTTCAACTTTCATGAAGAGACTCTCTTCCCAACTTTCCTTCATTTTACCCCTCTAGCTTTAACAGAGGAAAAACATAAGGCCCTTAACTTTCTGAGTTGCTTATTTCCCTTTATGTTCTGAAGAACCATCCATCTTCCAGCATGACATAATTTCGTTCTTCTTTATGGCTGAATGAAATTCCAGTGTGCATATACCAGATGTTCTTTATCCATTCGTCCACTGATGTCACCTCGTCTGGTTCATGGGCATATATGTGTCATTATAGTATGATGTCTTCGATCCACTGTGATAAATACCAAGCAGAGGTAGAGCTGGGTTGCAGGGTGGTCCATGGCTACTCCTGAGGAGCCTCCTTCCAGATTTCCGTCGTGGTTGTGCTGATTTACATGCCCACCAACAGGGTAAGAGTGCTCCTTTCTCTCCAATTCTCTCCTTGTCACACTCATTTCTGTTTTTATTCTTGGTGGTTGCCTTTGTCACTGAAGTGAGATGAAATCTCAGGGTAGTCTTGACTTGCAAGTATTTTCATATATTTGTTGGCCACTCAAATATTTTCTTCTGAGACGTGTCTGTTTAGTTCATTTTGTTTCCCATTTGGTAATTGGGTTATTTGATAATTGGGTTATTTAATAATTGTGGGTTTGAGGATAAGTTTTTTGAGTTATTTATTAATATTCTGAATATTCATCCTCTTTAGGAAGAGCACCTCATAAATATTTTCTCCATTTCCATAGGTTCTCTCTTCATATTCTAATTGTCTCCTTTGCTGTGCAGAACCTTTTTAATTTGATGCCATCCTATTAGCTAACTTTTGGTGTTATCTCCTGAGATTTGGCATCCTATTGAGAAAGTCATTGCCTCTGCCTGTAGGTTGGAGTATTGACTTTGTTTTTTCCTAAAAACTGCTTAATATCTGGTCTAGTGCCTGGGTCTTTAATGCATTTTGAGTTGATTTTTTGCAGGGTAAGCAATAGTTCAGGTCTCATTCTTTGCATTTGGAAAGGGGTGTAGAGGGACTCTTTCAGAGAGTAGATGTTAAAGTCTGGGGTGCAGAAGAACTGTTGCAGAGAGCAAAAGTTGGAGACGGAGGTAAAGAAGGACTGTTACACAAAGCAGAATTTGGAGACTGGGGTGCACAAGGATCATTGCAGAGAGCAGAGTTTTCAGACTGAGGTGCAGAAAGACTGTTGCAGAGAGCATATGTTGGAGACTGGGGTTCAGAAAGACTATTTCAGAGAGCAGATGTTGGAGGCAATGGTGCAGAAGGATGGTTGCAGACAACAGAGGTTAGAGACTGTGGTGCAGAAGGACCATTGCAGAGGTCAGAGTTTGGGAACTTAGGTGCAGAAGGATTGTTACAGAGAACAGAAATTGAAGACTGGGGTGCAGAAGGACTGTTGCAGAGAGCAGAGTTTTGAGACTGGGGTTTAAAAAGACTGTTGCAGAGAGCAGAGGATGGAGACTGGGGTGCAGAAGGCCTGTTACAGAGAGCAGAGGTTGGAGACTGGGGTGCAGAAGGCCTGTTACACAGAGCAGAGGTTTGAGACTGTTGTGCAGAAGGACTGATACATAGAGCATAGTTTGGAGACTTTGTTGCAGAAGGATCTTACAGAGAGCAGAGGTAGGAGACTGAGGTTCAGAAGGACTGTTAGAGAGAGCAGAGGAAGGAGACTGGGGTACAGGGCGGTCGTTGCAGAGAACAGAGATTTCAGACTGAGGTGCAGAAGGACTGTTGCAAAAAGCCGAAATTGAAGACTGGGTTGCAGAATGACTGTTGCAGAGAGTAGAGGTAGGAGACTGGGGTGAAGAAGGATTGTTGCAGAGAGCAGAAGTTGGAGACTGGTGTCCAGAAGGATTGTTATGGAGAGCAGAGTTTGGAGACTTGGTTGCAGAAGGATCTTACAGAAAGCAGAGTTTGGAGACTGAGGTGCAGAAGGACTGTAACAGAGAGCAGAGTTAGGAGACTGTGGTGCAAAAGGACTGATACAGAAAGCAGAGTTTGGAGACTAGGGTGCAGAAAGACCATTACAGAGTGCAGAAGTTGGAGACCGCGGTACAGAAGGACTGTTACAAAGAGTAGAGATTGGAAATTGGGGAGCAGAGGGACTGTTTCAGAGAACAGAGTTTGGAGACTGGGTTGCAGCAGGAGCATTGAAGAAAGCAGTAGTTGGAGACTGGGTTTGAGAAGGAATGTTACAGAGATTAGAGTTTGGAAACTGGGGTGCAGAAGAAGCTTACAGAGAACAGAGTTTGGAGACTGATTTGCAAAAGGAGTGTTAAGGAGAGGAGATGATGGAGACTAGGGTGAAGAAGGATCTTGTAGAGAGCAGAGGTCGGAAACTGGGGTGCAGAAGGACGGATGCAGAGAGCAGAGGTTGGAGACTGAGGTGCAGAAAAACTGTTACAGAGAGCAGAGGTTGGAGAGTGAGGTGCAGAAGGATCGTTGAAGAGAGCAGAAGTTGGAGACTGAAGTTGCAGAAGAATCATTGCAGAGAGCAGAGGTAGAGACTGGGCCGAAGAAGGATCATTACAGAGAGCAGATGTGGGAGACTTGGGTGCAGAAGGACTGTTACAGAGAGAATAGGTTGAATACTAAGGTGCAGAAGCAATGTTGCAGAAAGCAGAGGTTGGAGACTGGGGTGCAGAAGAACTGTTGCAGAGAGCAGAGTTTGGAGACTGAGACACAGAAAGACTGTTACACAGAGAAGATGTTGGAGACTTGGGTGAAGAATTATGATACAGAAAGCTGAGGTGGGAGACTGGGGTGCAGAAGGACCGTTACAGAGAGCAGAGGTTGGAGACTGGCGTGCAGAAGAACTGTTTCAGAGAGCAGAGTTTGGAGACTGGGGTGCAAAGGCCTGCTAAAGAGAGCGGAGGTTGGAGACTGGGTTGCAGAAGGACTGTTATAGAGAGCAGAGTTTTGAGGCTGGGTTGCAGAAGGATCTTACAGAGAGCAGAGGTGGGTGATTGAGGTGCAGGACGACAGTTACATAGAGCAGTGGTTGGAGACTGGGGTGCAGAAGGATCGTGCAGAGAGCAGAGTTTTAAGACTGAGGTGCAATAGTACTGTAACAGAGAGCAGAATTTGGAGACGGAGGTGCAGAAGGACTGTTAAAGTGACCAGAGTTTGGAGACTGGGGTGCAGAAAGACTGTTGCAGGGAGCAGGTGGTGGAGACTTGGGTGCAGAAGGATGGTTACAGAGAGCAGAGTTTGGTGACTGAGGTACAGAAGGATTGTTACAGAAAGCAGAGGTTAGAAATTGGGGTGCAGAGCGACCGTTACAGAGAGCAGAGGTTGGAGACTGCCGTATACAAAGACTGTAACAGAGAGCATAGGTTGGAGAATATGGTGCAGAAGGACTGTTAAAAAGAGCAGAGGTTGGAGACTGGGGTGCAGAAGGACTGTTACTCAGAGCAGAGGTTGAAGACTGGGGTGTAGAAGGACTGTTGCAAAGAGCAGAAGTTGGAGACTTGGGTGCAGAAGGACTGTTGCAGAGAGCAGAATTTGGAGACGGAGGTGCAGAAGGACTGTTGCAGGGAGCAGGTGTTGGAGACTTGGGTGCAGAAGGACTTTTGCAGAGAGTAGAATTTGGAGACTGCGGTGCAGAAGGACTGTTGCAGATAGCAGAGGTTAGAGACTGGGGTGCAGAAGGACTGATACAGAAATAAGAGGTTGGAAACTGAGGTGCAGAAGGACCATTACATAGAGCAGAGTTTGGAGACTGCACTACAGGAGAACGTTTAGAGAGCAGAGGTTGGAGACTGGAGTGGAGAAGAACTGTTTCAGTGTGCAGATGTTGGAGACTGGTGTGCAGAAGAACTGTTGCAGAGAGCAGTGGTAGGAGACTGAGATGCAGAAAGAATGTTAAAAAGAGGAGAGTTTGGAGACTTGGGTGAAGAAGGACTGATATAGAGAGAAGAGTTTGGAGACTGTGTGCAGAAGGCCAGATACAGAGAGCAGAGGTTGGAGACTGGGTACAGAAGGGCTGTTACAAAAAGCAGAGTTTGGAGACTGGGTTTCAGAAGAATATTATGTAGAGCAGAGTTTGGAGACTGCGGTGCAGGAAGATTGTTACAGAGAAAAGAGGTTGGCGACCGCGGTGCAGTAGGATTATTGCAGAGAGCAGAGGTTGGAGACTTTTGTGCAGAAGGATCATTGCAGAGAGCAGAGGTTGGAGACTTGGGTGCAGAAGGACGGTTGCAGAGAGCAGATGTTGGAGACTGGGATGCAGAAGGATCGTTTCAGAGATCAGAGATTGGAAACTGGTTTGCAGAAGGACTGTTACACAGAGCAGAGGTTGAAGACTGAGTGTAGATAGATTGTTGCAGAGTGCACAGTTTGGAGACTGGGGTGCAGAAGGACTGTTATAGAGAGCAGATTTTGGAGACTGAGATGCAGAAGGACTGTTACAGAGAGCAGAGGTTGGAGACTGGAGTGCAGAAGGACTGATACAGAAAGCAGAGGTTGGAGACTTGGGTCCAGAATGAACCTTACAGACAGCAGAGGTTGGAGACTGCAGTACATAAGGACTGTTACATAGAGCAGAGGTTGGAGACCAGGGTAAAGAAGGACTGTTGCAAAGAGCAGAGGTTGGAGAATGGGATGCAGAAGGACTGTTTCATAGAGTAGATGTTAAAGACTTGGGTGCAGAAGAAGTGTTTCAGAGAGCAGAAGTTGGAGACTTGGGTGCAGAAGGATTGTTTCAGGGAGCAGAAGTTGGAGACTGGGGTGAAGAAGAACTGTTACAGAGATCAGAGTTTTGAGATTATGGTTCAGAAGTATCATTCAGAGAGCAGAGTTTGGAGACTCGGGAGCAGACGAACTGTTTCACAGAGCAGAGGTTGGAGACTGGGGTGCAAAAGGACTGTTACAGAGAGCAGAGTTTGGAGACTGAGTGGCAGAAGGATCTTACATAGAGCAGAGGTTGGATACTGAGGTGCAGAAGAAATGTTACTGAGAGCAATGGTTAGAGACGGGGGTTAAGAAGAATTTTTGCAGAAAGCAGAGGTTGGAGACTGAGGTGCAGAAGGATTGTTACAGTTAGCAGAGGTTGGAGATTGGGGTGAAAAAGGACTGTTACGGAGATAAGAGTTTGGAGACTGGGGTGCAGAAGGATCTTTCAGAGTTCAGAGGATGGAGACTGCGGTGCAGACGAACTGTCGCACATAGCAGAGGTTTGAGACTGGGGTGCAGAAGGACTGTTACAAAGAGCAGAGTTTGGAGACTGGGTTGCAGAAAGATCTTACATAAAGCAGAGGTTGGACACTGAGGTTCAGAAGAAATGATATCCAAAGCAGAGTTTGTAGACTGGGGTGCAGAAAGACTGTTGCCGAGAAAAGAGGTTGGAGATTATCGTGCAAAAGGACCATTGCAGAGAGCAGAGGTTGGAGACGGGGTAGAGAAAAAATGTTACAGAGAGCAGAGTTTGGAGACTGAGTTGCAGAAGGACTGTTACAGAGAGCAGAGTTTGGAGACTGGGGTGCAGAAGGACTGTTACAGAGAGCAGAGTTTGAAGACAGGGTTGCAGCAGAATCTTACAGAGAGCAGAGGTTGAAGACTGAGGTGTAACAGGACTGTTACAGAGAGCAGAGTTTAGAGACTGGGGTGCAGAAGGATCGTTGCAGAGAACCGAGTTTTTAGACTGAGGTGAAGGACTGTTGGAGATTACAGAGGTTGGAGACTGGGGTGCAGAAGCATCTTTGTAGAGAGCAGAGGTTTGAGATTGGGGTGCAGAAGGACTGTTACAGAGAACAGAGTTTGGAGACTGTGGTGCAGAAGACCTGTTACAGAGAGCAGAGTTTGCTGAAGGGATGCAGAACGACTATTACAGAGGGCAGAGTTTGGAGACTGGGTTGCAGAAGGATCATACAGAGAGCAGAAGTTGAAGACTGAGGTGCAGAAGGAACATTGCAGAGAGCAGAGGTGGAGACAGAGGTGCAGAATGATTGTTACAGAGAGCAGAGGTTGGAGACTGGGGTGTAAAAGGACTGTTTCAGTTAGCAGAGGTTGGAGAATAGGGTAAAGAAGGACTGTTGCAGGGAGAAGGTGTTGGAGACTTGCGTGCAGAAGGACTGTTGCATAGAGCAGAATTTGGAGACTGAGGTGCATAAGGACTGTTACAGAGAGCAGAGTTTGGAGACTGGGGTTTAGAAGGACTGATACAGAAAGCAGAGGTTGGAGACTGGGGTGCAGTAAGACTGTTGCAGAGAGCAGATTTCGGAGACTGCAATACACGAGGACTGTTACAGAGAGCAGAGGTTGGAGAATGGTTTATAGAAGAACTGTTTCAGAGTGCAAATGTTGGAGACTGGGGTTCAGAAGAACTGTTTCATAGAGCAGGGGTTAGAGAATTGGGTGAAGAAGGACTTTTACAGAGAGCAGAGGTTAGAGAATGGGGTGCAAAAGTAAGGTTGCAGAGTTCAGAGGTTTGAGACAGAAGTGCAAAAGTACTGTTACAGAGAGCAGAGGTTGGAAACCATGGTTCAGAAAAACTTATAAAGAAAAAAGATGTTTGATACTGGTGTGCAGAAGGACTGTTACAGAGAGCAGAGGTTGGAGACTGGGGTGCAGAAGAACCGATGTAGAGAACACATGTTGGAGACTGGGTTGCAGCAGGACCGTTGAAGAAAGCAGAGGTTTTAGACTGAGTTGGAGAAGGAATGTTACAGAGAGCAGAGTGTGAAAACAGGGTGCAGAACGACCTTACAGAGAACAGAGGTTGGAGACTGCGGTGAAGAAGGAGTGTTAAGAAGAGGAGACTTTGGAGACTAGGGTGCAGTAAGACAGTTGCAGAGAGCAGAGGTTGTAGACAAGGGTGCAGAAGGACGTTTGCAAAAACAGAGGTTGGAGTCTTAGGTGCAGAAAAACAGTTACAGAGAGCAGAGTTTGAGGATCAAGTTCGGAAGATCTTTGAAGAGAGAAGAAGTTGGTGACTGAGTTGCAGAAGAATCCTTGAAAAGAGCAGAGGTGAAGACTGGGCTGAAGAAGGATCATTACAGAGAGAAGAGGTGAGAGAGTGCGGTGCAGAAGGACTGTTAAAGAGAGCACAGGTTGGAGACTGGGGTGCAGAAGGAATGTTGCAGAAAGCAGAGGTTGGAAACTGGGGTGCAGAAGGACTGTTGCAGAGAGCAGACGTTGGAGACTGAGATGCAGCAGGACTGTTACACAGAGCAGACGTTTGAGACTGGGGTGAAGAATTATGATACAGAAAACAGAGGTGTGAGACTGGGGTGCAGAAGGACCGTTACAAAGAGCAGAGGTTTCAGACTGGCGTGCAGAAGGACTGTTTCAGAGGGCAGATTTTGAAGAATGGGGTGCATAAGGCTTGCTAGAAAAAGCAGAGTTTGGAGACTGGGTTGCAGAAGGATCTTACAAAGAACAATGGTTGGTGACTGTGGTGCAGGAGGAATGTTACATAGAGCAGTGTTTGGACACTGTGGTGCAGAATGATAGTGTAGAGAGCAGAGGTTTCAGACTGAGGTGCAGAAGGACTGTTACAGAAAGCAGAGGTTGGAAATTGGAGTACAGAGGGACCATTATAGAGAGCAGAGTTTGGAGACTTCGGTGTTTAAAGACTGTAACAGAGAGCAGAGGTTGGAGTATATGGGGCAGAAGGACTGTTACAGAGAGCAGAGGTTGGAGACTGGGGTGCAGAAGAATTGTTACAGAGAGCAGAGGTTGGAGACTGGGGTGCAGAAGGACTTTTACACAGAGCAGAGCCTGAAGACTGGGGTGCAGAAGGACTGTTGCAGAGAGCAGAGGTTGGAGACTTGGGTGAAAAAGGACTGTTGCAGAGAGCAGAATATTGAGACAGAGGTTCAGAAGGACTGTTGAAGAGAGGAGACGTTGGAGACTAGCGTGCAGAATGATCGTTGCAGAGAGCAGAGGTTGGAGACTGAGGTGCAAAAAGAGTGTTACAGAGAGCAGAGGTTGGAGACTGGGGTGCAGAACGCCTGTTAGGGAGAGCAGAGTGTGGAGAAGGGCTTCAGAAAGACTGCTACAGATCACAGAGTTTAGAGACTGGGTTGAAGAAGGATCTAACAGAGAGCAGATGTTGGGGACCCAGGTGCAGAAGGACTGTTACAGAGAGTAGAAGTTAGAGACTGAGGTGCTAAAGGATCGTAGCAGAGAACAGTGTTTTCACACTGAGGTGCAGAGGGACTGTTGCAGAGAGCAGACGTTGGTGACTGGGGTGTAGAAGGCTTGTTATAGAGAACAGAATTTTGAGACTGGGGTGCAGAAGGCCTGTTACAGAAAGGAGAGTTCAAAGAAGGGGTGCAGAAGGTCTGTTAGAGAGGGCAGAGTTGGGAGACTGGGTTGCAGAAGGATCTTACAGAGAGCAGATGTTGGAGACTGAGGTGTAGAATGATCGTTGCAGAGAGAAGAAGTTGGAGACTGGGGTGCAGAAGGCCTGTTACAGAGAGCAGAGGTTGAAGACTGTGGTGCAGAAGGACTTTTATAGAGAGCAGAGTTAGGGACTGAGTGGCAGAAGGATCTTACAAACAGCAGAGTTTGGAGACTTAGGTGCAGGAGGACTGTTACAGAGAGCAGTGTCTGGAGACTGGTATTCAAATGGATCCTGAAGAGAGAAGAGGTTTCAGACTGAGATGTAGATCGACTGTTATAGAGAGCAGAGGTTGGAGACTGAGGTGCAGAAGGACTGTTAAGGGGAGCAAATTTTAGAGACTGTGTTGCAGAAGGATCTTACATTGAGCAGAGTTTGGAAACTGAGGTGCAGAAGGACTGTTACACAGAGCAGATTTTGAAGTCTGGGGTGCAGAAGGATTGTTGCAGAGAGAAAAATTTTCAGATTGAGGTGCAGAAGGACTTTTGCAGAGAGCAGATGTTGGAGACTGGGGTGTAGAAGTTTCGTTGCAGAGAGCAGAATTTGGAGACTGCAGTACAGAAGGACTGTTGCAGAGAGAAGAGGTTGGGGACTAGGGTACCCAAAAACTTTTTCAGAGAGCAGGTGTTCGAAACTCTTGTTCAGAAGGACAGTTGCAGGGAGCAGAAGATGGAGAATGCGATGCAGGAGGACTTTTGCAGAGAGCAGAGGTTGGAGACTGAGGCACAGAAGGACGGACAAAGAAAGCAGAGGTTGGAGACTGGCTTGCAAAAAGACCTTTACAGAGAGCAGAGTTTGGAGACTGGGGAGCAGAAGGAGTGTTGCAGAGTACAGAGGTTGGAGACTGGGGTGCAGTTCGACCGTTGCAGAAAGCAGAGTTTGGATACTGGCATGGAGAAGGAATATTACAGAGAGCAGTGTTTGGTAACTGGGGTCAGAAGGATCTTTCAGAGAGCAGACGTTGGAGACTGGGGTTCAGAAGGATCGTTGCAGAGAGCAGAGTTTGGACACTGAGGTGCAGTTGGATTGTTGCAGAGAGCAGATGTTGGAGACTGGGGTGCAGAAGTACTCCTTCAGAGAGCAGCGGTTGAAGACTGAGGTGGAGAAAGACTGTTACAGAGAACAGAGTTTGGAGACTGGGGTGCAGAAGGACTGTTGCAGAGAGCAGAGGTTTAAGACTGAGGTATAGAAGGATCATTGCAGAGAGCAGAGTTGGAGTTGAGATACAGAAGCACTGTTACACAGAGCACACGTTGCAGACTGTGGTGAAGAAGGAAATTTGCAGACACCAGGTTGTAGACTGGGGTGCATAAGGACTGTTGCAGATAGCAGAGTTTGGATACGAGGTGCAGAAAGACTGTTACAGAGAGCAGAGGTTGTAGACTGGCGTGCAGAAGGACTGATACAGAAAGCAGAGTTTGGAGACTGGGGTGCAGAAGGACCGTTACAGAGAGAAGTGTTTGGAGACTGCGGTACAGAAGGACTGTTACAGAGAATAGAGTTTGGCGACTGGGGTGCAGAAGGAGTGTTGCAAAAAACAGAGTTTGGAGACTGAGGTGCAGAAGAACTGTTTTGGAGAGCAGAGTTTTTAGAAAGGTTGCAGAAGGATGTTACAGAGAGCAGAGATTGTAGACCGAGGTGCAGTAGGACTGTTACAGAGAGAAGAGGTTGGAGACTGGGGTGCAGAAGGATTGTTATAGAGAACAGACTTTGGAGACTGGGGTGCAGAAGGCCTAATACAGAGAGGGGAGATGGAGAAGGCGTGCAGAAAGACTGTTACAGAGGGCAGAGTTTGGAGACTCTGTTGCAGAAGAAACTTACAGAGAGCAGATGTTGGAGAGTGAGGTGCAGAGGGACTGTAACAAAGAGTAGAGGTTGGAGACTGAGGCACAGAAAGATTGTTACAGAGAGCAGAGTTTGGAGACTGGGGTGCAGAAGGACTGTTGCAGATACCAGAGGTTGGAGACTGGGGTGTAGATAAACTGTTGCAGAAACCAGAAGTTGGAATCTGAGGTGCTGAAGGACTGTTGCAGAGTGCAGATGTAGAAGACTGTGATGAAGAAGGACTGAAACAAAGAGCAGAGGTTTGCGACTGGGGTGAAAAAGAACTGATAAAGAGAGCAGTGTTTGGAGACTGAAGTGCAGAAGGCCTGTTACAGAGAGAAGAGTTTTGAGGCTGGGGTGCAGAAGGATCGTTGAAGACAGCAGTTTCCAGACTCAGGTGCAGAATGACTGTTACAGATATCAGATGTTTGAGACTTGGGTGCAGAAGGACTGTTACAGAGAGGAGATGTTGGAGACTCAGATGCAGAAGGATCGTAGCAGAGAGCAGAGTTTGGACACTGGGGTACAGAAGGATTGTTACACAGAGCAGAGGTTGAAGACTGAGGTGAAGAAGGACTGTTACACAGAGCAGATATGTGAGACAGGGGTGCAGGACTGATACAGAGAGCAGATATGGGAGACAGGGGTGCAGGACTGATAAAAAGAAGAAGTTGAAGACTGAGGTACAGAAGAACTGTTACAGACAGCAGAGGTTGAAGACTTGGGTTCAAAAGGATTATTGCAGAGAGCAGAGTTTTCAGACTGAAATACAGAAGAACTGTTGCAGAGAGCAGATGTTGGAGAATGGGGTGTACAAGGACTGTTGCAGCAAGCAGAGTTTGGAGACTGGTGTGAAGAGGTATCGTTGCAGAGAGCAGAGGATGGAGACTGAGGTGCAGAAGGATCATTGCAGAGAGCAGAGGTTCAAGACTGGGGTGCAGAAGGATCATTACAGAGATCAGTGGTTGGAGACTGGGGTGCAGAAGGTCTTTTAAAGAGAGCAGAGTTTGGAGAGTGAGGTGCAGAAGAACGGTCACAGAGAGCAGAGTTTGGATACTGGGTTTCAGAAGGATCTTACATAGAGCAGAGGTTGGAGACTGAGGTGTACAAGCACAGTTACAGAGAGTAGAGTTTGGAGACTCAGGTGCAGAAGAACCCTTGCAGAGACCAGAGGTTGGAGACTGAGGTGCAGAGGATTGTTACAGAGAGCAGAGTTTGGAGACTGGGATCTATAAGGACTGTAACAGAGAGCAGAGGTTTGAGAGTAAGGTGCAGAGGGACAGTTACACAGAGTACAGGTTGGAGACTGGGGTGCAGATGGACTGATACAGAAAGCAGAGGTTGGAGACTGGGGTGTAGAAGTACCCTTACAGAGAGCAGAGGTTGGAGAATGCAGGACAGAAGGACTGTTATAGAGAGCAGAGTTTGGAGACTGGGGTGGAGAAGGACTGCTGCAGAGAGCAAATTTTGGAGACTGGGGTGCAAAAGGACTGTTGCAGAGAGCAGAGGATGGAGACTGGGTTGCAGAAGGACTGTTGCAGAGAGCAGAGGTTGCAGACTGAGTTGCAGAAGGACTGTTAGATAGGGAAGTGTTTGGTGACAGTGGTGCAAAATGACTTATACAGAAAGCAGAGGTTGGATACTTGGGTGTATAAGGACCCTTAGAGGGAACAGAGGTTGGAGAAGGCGGTACAGAGGACTGTTACAGAGAGCAGAGGTTGGAGACTGGGGTGCAGAAAAACTGATGTAGAGAACAGAGGTTGGAGACTGGGGTGCAGAAGGATCGTTGGGTCGAGAAGAGTATGAAGACTAGGGTGTAGAAGGACTGTTGCAGAGAGCAGAGGTTGGAGACTGAGTTGCTGAAGGACTGTTTAAGAGAGCAGATGTTGGAGACTGTGGTGCAGAAGGACTGATACAGAGAGCAGAGATTGGAGACTGAGGTACAGAAAGAATGTTACAGAGAGCAATGTTTGGAGACTGGGGTGCAGAAGGACTGATACCGAAATCAGAGGTGAGATAATGGGGTGCAGAAGGACCGTTACAGAGAGCAGAGGTTGGAGACTTCAATACAGAAGGACTCTTACAGAGAGCAGATGATGCAGACTGTGGTGCAGAAGGACTGTTGCCTAGTACAGAAGTTGGAGACTGGGGTGTTAAGGACCGTTGCTGAGAGCAGAGGATAAAGACTAATGTTCATAAGGTTTGTTACAGACAGCATAGGTTGGAGACTGGGGTGCAGAAGGAATGTTACAGAGAGTAGAGTTTGGAGACTTGGGTGCAGAATGATCTTTCAAAGAGCTGAGTTTGGGGACTGGGGTACAGAAGGACTGTTGCGGAGAGTAGAGTTTGGAAACTGGGGTGCATAAGGACCGTTGCTGAGAGCAGAGGTTAAAGACTGATGTGAAGAAGGATCGTTGCAGAGAGCAGAGGTTGGTTACTGCAGTGCAGAAGGCCTCTTAAAGAGAGCAGAGTTTGGTACTGGGGAGAATTAAAACTGTTACTGAGAGCAAAGTTTGAAGACTGGGTTGCAGAAGATTCTTTCAGAGAGCAGAGTTTGGAGCCTGAGGTGCAGAAGGACGGTTACAGAGAGCAGAGGTTGGAGAGTGGGGTGGAGAAGAACTGTTTAAGAGAACAGAGGTTGGAGACTGGGGTATAGAAGAACTGTTGAAGAGAGCGGATGTTGGAGATTGGGGTGAAAAAAGACTGTTGCAGAGAGCAGAGTTTGGAGACTGAGGTGTAGAAGGACTGTTACAGAGTGTAGATGTTTGAGACTGGGGTGCAAAAGTATCGTTGTCGACAGTAGAAGTTGGAGACTGAGGTGCAGAAAGATCATTGCAGAGAGCAGAGGTTAGAGACTGGGGTGCAGAAGCATCATTACAGAGAGCAGAGTTTTGAGACTGGAGTGCAAAAGAACTTTTACAGAGAGAACAGGTAGGAGACGTTGGTGCAGAAGAAATGTTGCAGTGTGCAGAGGTTGAAGACGGGGGTGCAGGAGGACTCTTGCAGAAAGCAGAGGTTGGAGACTGAGGTGCAGAAAGATTGTTAAAGAGAGCACAGGTTGGAGACTGGGGTGCAGAAGGACTTATAGAGAAAGCAGATGTTGGAGACTGGGGTGCAGAAGGACGGATAAGAGAGCAGAGGTTGGAGACTCAGGTACAGAAGGACTGCTATAGAGAGCAGAGGTTGGAGTCTGGGGTGCAGAACGACTGTTGAAGAGAACAGAGGTTGGAGACTAGGGCGCAGAAGCACCTTTGCAGAGAGCAAAGGTTGGAGACTGAGGTGCAGAATTATTGTTACAGAGAGCAGAGTTTGGAGACTGCGGTACAGAAGAACTGTTACAGCGAGCAGAGGTTGGAGACTCGGGTGCAGAAGGACCTTTACACAGAGCAGAGATTGGAGACTGGGGTACAAAAGGACTTTTACAGAGAGCAGAGATTGGAGACTGGGGAGCCGAAAGAGTGTTGCAAGAACAGAGGTTTAAGACAGGGTTGCAGAAGGACCATTGCAGAGAGCAGAGGTTGGAGACTGAGGTGCAGAAGGATTGTAACAGAGAGTAGAGTTTGGAGACTGCGGTGCAGAAGAACTGTTACAGAGAGTAGAGTTTGGAGACTGGGGTAAAGAAGCATATTACAGAGAGCAGAGGTTGGAGACTGGGGTAAAGAAGGACTTCTGCAGAGAGCAGAATTTGAAGACCGGGGCGCAGAACGATTGTTAGAGAGATAGAGGTTGGATACTGGGGTGCAGAAGGACTTGTGCATAGAGCAGAAGTTGGAGATTTGGGTGCAGAAGGAACTGTCGCAGAGAGCAGAGGTTGGAGACTGAGGTGCAGAAGGACGGTTAGAAAGAGCAGAGGATTGAGACAGGGGTGCAGAAGAAATTATTTAAAAAGCAGAGGTTGAAGACTGGGGTACAGGAGGACCATTACAGAGAGCAGAGGTTGGAGTCTCCAATAAAGATGGACTCTTGCAAAAAGCAGAGGTTGGAGACTGGGTTGCAGAAGGGCTGTTGCAGAGAGTAGGTGATGGAGACTGGGGTCCAGAAAAATTGTAGTAGAGAGCAGACATTGGAGACTAAGGTGCAGAAGGACAGTTACAAAGAGCAGTATTTGGAGACTGGGGTGCAGGAGGATTGACAAGAAAGCAGAATTTGGAGATTCGGGTGCAGAAGTATCCTGACAGAGAGCAGAGTTTCGAGAATGCAGTACAGAAGGACTCTTACAGAGAGCAGAGTTTGGAGACTTGGGTGGAGAATGACTGTTTCAGATAGCAGATGTTGGAGACTGGGGTGCAGAAACAATGTTGCAGAGAGAATAGGATAGAGACTGGGGTACACAAGGACTGTTGCAGAGAGCAGAGGTTGCAGACTAAGTTGTGGAAGGACTCTTACAGATGGCAGAGTTTGGAGACTGTGGTGCAAAACGACTGATACAGAAAGCAGAGGTTGGATACTGGTGTGCATAAAGACCCTTATGAAGAACAGAGGTTGGAGACTGCGGTAAAGAAGGACTGGTACCGAGAGAAGAGGTTGGAGACTGGGGTGCAGAAGGATCATTACAGAGAGCAGAGTTTTGAGACTGGGGTGCAAAAGTAATGTTGCAGAGAGCAGAGTTTGGAGACTTGGGTGCAGAAGGACTCTTGCAGAAAGCAGAGGTGAGAGACTGAGGTGCAGAAAGACTGATAGAGAAAGCAGATGTTGGAGTCTGGGGTGCGGAAGGAACGTTACAAAAAGCAGAGGTTGGAGAATCCGGTAAAGAAGGACTGTTACAGAGAGCAGAGTTTGGAGACTGTGGTGCAGAAGGACTGATAGAGAAAGCAGATGTCTGAGACTGGGGTGCAGAAGGCCCGTTACAGAAAGTAGAGGTTGGAGAATCCGGTACAGATGGACTGTTACAGAGAGCAGAGGTTGGAGACTGGGTTGCAGAAGAATGTTGGAGAGAGCAGATGTTGGAGACTGAGGTGCAGAATTATTGTTAAAGTGAGCAGCGGCTGGAGACTGGTGTTCAGAAGGATCTTGCAGAGAGCAGAGTTTCGAGACTGAGGTGCAGAAGAACTGTTGTAGAGAGCAAATGTTGGAGACTTGGGTTCAGAAGGATCCTTGCAGAGAGCAGAGTTTGGAGACTGGGTTGCACAAGGCCTGTTACAGACAGCAGACATTGTAGAGTGGGGTGCAGAAGGACTGTTACAGAGAACAGAGTTTGCAGACTGGGTTTCAATAGGGTCTTACAGAGAGATGAGGTTGGAGACTGAGCTACAGAAGGACTGTTACAGAGAGCAGAGTTTGGAGACTGGGGTGTCAAAGGATCGTTGGGGCGAGCAGAGTATAGAGATTGGGGGTGTAGAAGGACTGTTGCAGAGATCATAGGTTGGAGTCTGGGGTGTAGAAGGACTGTTTCAGAGAGCAGATGTTGTAGACTTGTGTGCAGAAGGACTGTTTCATAGAGCAAAGATTGGAGACTGAGGTACAGAAGGACTGTTTCAGAGAGCAGAGGTTGGAGACTGGTGTGCAGAAGGATCTTTGCAGAGAGCAGAGTTTGGAGAATGAGGTGCAGAATGATCTTTGCAGAGAGCAGAGGTTGGAGACTGGGGTGCAGAAGGAATGTTGCAGAGAGCAGTATTTGAAGACTTGGGTGCAGAAGGATTGTTGCAGAAAGCAGAGGTTGGAGCCTGAGGTGCAGAAAGACTGTTACATTGAGCAGAAGTTGGCGACTGAGGTAAAGAAGGACTGATAGAGAAAGAAGAGGTTGGAGACTTGGTGCAGAAGGACAGTTTTAGAGAGCAATTGTTGGAGAATCCGGTACAGAAGGACAGTTACAGCGAGCAGAGGTTGGAGACTGGTTTGCAGAAACATCTTACAGAGAGCAGATATTGGAGACTAGGGGTGCAAAAGGGCTGTTGTAGAGAGCAGAGGTTGGAGAATGGGGTGCAGAATGATCGTTGCAGAGAGTAAAGGTTTGAGACTGAGGTTCTGAAGGCCTCTTACAGAGAGCAGAGTTTGGAGACTGGGGTACAAAAGGCCTGTTAGAGAGCAGAGTTTAGAGACTATGTGCAGAAAAACTGTTACAGAGAGCAGAGTTTGAAGACTGAGGTACAGAAGAACTGTTGCAGAGAGCAGATGTTGTAGACTGGGTTACACAAAGACTGTTACAGCGAGCACAGGTATGAGACTGGGGTGCAGAAGGATCGTTGCAGAGAGCAGAGGTTGGAGACTGGGGTGCAGAAGGCCTGTTACAGAGAGCAGAGTTTGGAGACTGGGGTGCAGAAGGATCTTACAGAGAGCAGAGGTTGGAGACTGAGGTGCAGAAGCACTGTTACAGAGAGTGGACGTTGGAGACTGAGGTGCAATAGGACTGCTGCAGAGAGCAGAGGTTTGAGACTGAGGTGCAAAAGGATTGTTACAGAGAGCAGATGTTGGAGACTGGGGTGCAGAACGACTGTTGCACAGAGCAGAGGTTTTAGACTGGGATGTACAAGGACTGTTGCAGAGAGTAGAGGTCGGAGATTGGGGTACAGAAAGACTATAGCAGAGAGCAGACTTGGAGACTAAGGTGCAGAAGTACAGTTACACAGAGCAGAGTTTGGTGACTGGGTGCATAAAGACTGATACAGAAAGCCGAGGTTAGAGACTCAGGTGCAGAAGTACCCCTAGAGAGAGCAGAGGTTGGAGAATGCAGTACAGAAGAACTGCTACAGAGAGCAGAGATTGGAGACTGGGCTTGAAAATGACTGTTGAAGAGAGCAGATGTTGGACACTGGGGTGCAAAAGGACTTCTGCAGAGAGCAGAAGATGGAGACTGGGGTGAAGAAGGACTGTTGCAGAGACCAGAGATTGCAGACTGAGTTTAAAAAGGACTGATGTAGGGAACAGATGTTGGAGTCTAAGGTGCAGAAGGATCGTTTAGGAGAGCAGAGTATGGAGACTAGTGTGTAGAAGGACTTTTGAAGAGAGCAGATGTTGGAGACTTGGGTGCAGAAGGATTGTTGCATAGAGCAGTGATTGGAGACTGAAGTACAGAAGGACTGTTACAGAGGCAGAGATTGGAGACTGGAGTGCAGATGGATTATTGCAGAGAGCAGAGTTTTCAGACTGAGGTACAGAAGAACTGTTGCAGGAAGCAGATGTTGGAGACTGGGGTTCACAAGGACTGTTGCAGCTAGCAGAGTTTTGAAACTGGTGTGCAGAAGGATCGTTGCAGAGAGCAGAGGTTGGATACTGAGGTGCAGAAAAATCGTTGCAAAGAGCAGAGGTTCGAGACTGGGTGCAGAAGGACTTTTACAGAGAGCACAGGTTGGAGACTTGGGTGCAGTAGGAATGTTGCGGAGAGCAGAGGTTGGAGATTTGTTTGCAGAAGAACTGTTTCAGAAAGCAGAGGTTGGAGACTGAGGTGCAGAAAGACTGTTGCAGAGAGCAGAGGTTAAAGACTGGGGTGCAGAAAGACTGTTACAGAGAGGAGATGTTGGAGACTGGGTTTCAGAAGGATCTTACAGAGAAAAGAGTTTGGAGACTGAGGTGCAGAAGGACTGTTACAGAGAGCGGAGGTTCCAGACTGAGGTGCAGAAGGATCGTTACAGAGAGCAGAGGTTGGAGACTGGGGTGCAGACAGACTTTTACAGAGAACAATGGTTTGATACTGGGGTGAAGAAGGAATGTTGCAGAGAGCAGAGTTTGGAGACTGAGGTTCAGAAGGACTGTTGCTGAGAGTAGAGGTTGGAGATTGGCATGCAGAAGGACTGTTGCAGAGAGCAGAGGTTTTAGACTATGATGAGAAGGACTGTTTCAGAGAGTAGAGTTTGGAAATTGGGGTCCAGTAGAAGTGTAGCAGAGAGCAGAGTTTGGAGACTAATGTGCAGAAGTACAGTTACTCAGAGCACAGTTTGGAGACTGGGGTGCAGAAGAACTGATACAGAAAGCAGAGGTTGGAGACTCGGGTGCAGAAGTACCCTTACGGAGAAGAGAGTTTGGAGAATTCAGTACAGATGGAGTGTTACAAAGAGCAGAGGTTGGAGACTGGGGTGGAGAATGACTGTTGCAGAGAGCAGATGTTGGAGACTGGGATGCAAAAGGACTGTTGCAGAGAGTAGAGGATGGATACTGTGGTGCAGAAGGACTGTTGCAGAGAGCAGAGGTTGCAGACTGAGTTGCAGAAGGACTGTTAGAGAGGGAAAAGTTTAGAGATGGTGGTGCAAAACGACTGATACAGAAAGCGGAGTTTGGATACTGGGGTGCATAAGGACACTTACAGAGAACAGAGGTTGGAGACGGCGGTACAGAAAGACTGTTACAGACAGTCGAGGTTGGAGACTGGGGTGCAGAAGAACTTATGTAGAGAACAAATGTTGGAGACTGAGGTGCAGAAGGATCGTTGGGGCTAGCAGAGTATGAAGACTAGGGTGTAGATGGACTGTTGAAGAGAGCAGAGTTCTCAGACTGAAGTAGAGAAGAACTGTTGCAGGACGCATATGTTGGAGGCTGGGGTTCACAAGGACTGTTGCAGTGAGCAGAGGTTTGAGACTGGGGTGCAGAAGGATCGTTGCAGAGAGCACAGGTTGGAGACTGAGGCGCATAAGGAATGTTGCGGAGAGCAGACGTTGGAAACTTGAGTGAAGAAGGACTGTTGCAGAAAGCAGAGTTTTGAGACCGAGGTTCAGAAGGACTGTTGCAGAGAATGGAGGTGCAGAAGGATCGTTACAAAAAGCAGAGGTTGGACAGTGGGGTGCAGACGGACTTTTACAGAGAGCACAGGTTTGATACTGGGAAGCAGAAGAAATGTTGCAGAGAGCAGAGGTTGGAGACTGAGATGCAGAAGTAGTGCTGCTGAAAGCAGAGGTTGGAGACTAAGGTGCAGAAGGACTGTTACAGAGAGCACAGGTTGGAGACTGGGGTGCACAAGGATTATTGCAGACAGCAGAGTTTTCAGACTGAGGTACAGAAGAAATGTTGCAGAGAGCAGATGTTGTAGACTGGGTTGTACAAGGACTGTTGCAGTAAGCAGACGTTAGAGACTGGGGTGCAGATGGACTAATACAGAGAGCAGAGGTTGAAGACTGAAGTGCAGAAGGCCTTTTACAGAGAGCACAATTTGAAGACTGGGGTGATGAAGGACTGTTACAGAGAGTTTGAAGACTGGGTTGTAGAAGGATCTTACATAGAGCAGAGAATGGAGACTGAGTTGCAGAAGCACTGTTACAGAGAGTAGAAGTTGGAGACTGAGGTGCAGAAGGACCGTTGTAGAGAGCAGAGTTTGGAGACTGAGGTGCAGAAGGACTGATGCAGAGAGCAGAGGTTTTAGACTGGTAGACTGGGATGTACAAGGACTGTTGCAGAGAGTAGAGGTTGGAGATTAGGGTTCAGAAGCACTGTAGCAGAGAGCTGAGGTTGGAGACTAAGGTGCAGAAGGATAATTACGCAGAGCAGAGGTTGGAGACTGGGTTGCAGAAGGACTGACACAGAAAGCAGAGGTTGGAAATTGGGGTGCAGAAGTACCCTTACAGAGAGTAGAGTTTGGAGAATGCAGTACAAAAGGACTGTTACAGAGAGCAAAGTTTGGAGATTGGGGTGCAGAATGACTGTTGAAAAGAGCAGATTTTGTAGACTGGGGTGCAAAAGGACTGTTGCAGAGAACAGAGAATGGAGACTGGGGTGAAGAAGGACTGTTGCAGCGAGCAGAGTTTGCAGACTGAGTTGCAGAAAGATGGTTACAGAGGGCAGAATTTGGAGACTGTGGTTCAAACAACTGATACAAAAGCACAGGTTGGATACTGGGGTGCATAAGGACCCTTACAGAGAACAGAGTTTGGAGACTGTGGTACAGAAGGACTGTTACAGTGAGCAGAGGTTGGAGTCTGGGTTGCAGAAGTACCGATGTAGAGAACAGAGTTTGGAGACTGGGGTGAAGAAGGACTGTTGGGGCGATCAGAGTGTGGAGACTTGGGTGTTGAAGGACTGTTGCAGAGAGCAGTGATTGGAGACTGAGTTACAGAAGGACTGTTATAGAGAACAGAGCTTTGAGACTGGGGTGCAGATGGATTATTGCAGAGAGCAGAGTTTTCAGACTGAGGTGCAGAAGTACTGTTGCAGAGAGCAGATGTTGGATCCTGGGGTGCAGAAGGATCACAGAAGAGAGCAGAGGTTGAAGACTTGGGTGCAGAAGGCCTATTAAAGATAGCAGAGTTATAGTACTGGGGTGCAGAAGGCCTGTTACAGAGAGTAAACTTTTGAGATTGGGGTGCAGAAGGACTATTACAGAGAGCAGAGTTTGGAAAATTGATTGCAGAAGGATCTTACGGAGAGCAGAGTTTGGAGACTGAGGTGCAGAAGGACTTTTACAGAGAGTAATGTTTGGAGACTGAGGAGCAGAAGGAACGTTTTATAGAGCAGAGGTTGGAGACTGATGTCCAGACAAATTGTTACAGAGATCACAGGGTGGAGACTGGAGTGGAGAAAGAGTGTTACAGAGAGCAGAATTTGGAGATTCGGGTGCAGAAGAACTGTTACTGAGAGCAGAGGGTGGAGACTGGGGTGCAGAGGACTGTTGCAGAGTGTAGAGTTTGGAGACTGAGGTGCAGAAGAACTGTTACAGAGAGCAGAGTTTGGAGACTGTGGTGCAGAAAGACTAATACAGAAAGTAGAGGTTGGAGACTGGGGTGTAGAAGGACCGTTACAGAGATCAGAGTTTGGAAACTGCTTTACAGAAGGACTGTTACAGGGAGCAGAGGTTGGAGACTGGGGTTCTAAAAAATCATTGCAGAGAGCAGATGTTGTATACTGGTGTGCAGAAGTATCTTACAGAGAGCATAGGTTGGAGACTGAGCTGCATAAGGACTGTTAAAGAGACCAGTGGTTGAAGAATGGGGTGCATAAGGATCGTTGCAGAGAGCAGAGGTTGGAGACTGAGGTGCGAAATGATCGATGAAGAGAGCAGAGTTTGGAGAATATGGTGGAGAACGATACTTACAGAGAGCAGATGTTGGAGACTGGGGTGCAGAAGGACAGTTACAGAGAGAACAGGTTGGAGACTTGGGTCCAGAAGAAATGTTGCAGAGACTAGAGGTTGGAGACTAGGTTGGAGAAGGACTGTTACAGAGAGCAGAGGTTGTAGACTGAGGTGCAGAAGAACTGTTACAGAGAGCAGAGGTTGGAGACTGGGGTACAGAAGAACTGATACAGAAAGCAGACTTTGGAGACTGTGGTGCAGAAGGACTGTTGCAGAGAACAATGTTTGGAGACTGGGGTGCAGAAGGACTGATGCAGAGAGTTGAAGTTGGAAATTTAGGTGCCTAAGATTGTTACAGAGAGCAGAGTTTGGAGACTGGGGTGCATATGGACTTATACAGAGAGCAAAGGTTGGAGACTGAGGTGCAGAAGAATCTTACAGAGAGCAGAGGTTGGAGACTGGGGTGCAGAATAACTGTTGCAGAGAGTAGAGGTTGGAAACTGAGGTGCAGAAAGATCGTTGCAGAGAGAAGACGTTGGAGACTGGAGTGCAGAAGACCTGATACAGAGAGCAGAGTTTGGAAACTGGAGTGCAGAAAGCGTTTTACAGAGAGCAGAGGTTGGAGACTAGGGTGCAAAAAGACTGTTACAGATAGCACAGTTCATAGACTGGG